>NW_017673199.1:54225-58304 GCF_001879085.1 Nicotiana attenuata
GAACTCAGCCAAAACTCACATTTTGTAGAACTTTGCATATAACTTCTTCTCTCTCAAGGTCTGAAGCACGGTCCTCAGGTGCTGCTCATGATCTTCCCGACTCCGGGAGTACACCAGAATATCATCAATGAAAACAATCACGAATGAGTCAAGATAAGGCCTGAACACACTGTGCATCAAGTGTATGAAAGCCGAAGGGCATTGGTCAGCCCAAATGACATAACAAGGAACTCGTAATGACCGTATCAAGTCCTGAAGGCAGTCTTCGGGATATCTGGCTCCCGAATCTTCAACTGATGGTACCCTGAGCGCAAGTCAATCTTAGAAAACACCTGTGCGCCCTGAAGCTGATCAAACAGATCATCTATACGAGGCAAAGGATAACGGTTCTTCACTGTAACCTTGTTCAACTGGCGGTAGTCAATACACATGCGCATAGAACCATCCTTTTTCTTCACAAACAAAACAGGAGCACCCCACGGTGAAACACTGGGTCGAATAAAACCCTTACCAAGAAATTCCTGAAACTGATCCTTCAACTCCTTCAATTCAGGAGGAGCCATACGATACGGAGGAATGGAAATGGGCTGAGTGCCCCGCAACAGATCAATGCCAAAATCAATGTCTCTATCAGGCGGCATGCCCGGAAGATCAGCTGGAAATACATCGGGATAATCCCGTACCACTGGAACAGAATCAACAGAAGGGGTATCAACACTAACATCTCTTACATAAGCCAAATACGCGGCACACCCCTTCTCAACCATGCGCTGAGCTTTAAGAAAAGAGATAACTGGGAGTGTGATCTAAAGTAACACTCCACTCAACACGCGGGATACCTGGCATAGCCAGCGTCACGGTCTTAGCGTGACAATCAAGAATAGCAAAATGGGGCGACAATCAGTCCATGCCCAGAATAATGTCAAAATCCACCATACCGAGTAACAATAAATCTGCTCTGGTCTCAAAACCACGAATAGTAACCAAACATGACCGATAAATGCGGTCCACAATAAGAGAATCTCCCACAGGAGTAGAAACATAAATGGGGGCACTCAAAGAATCCTGAGGCACACCCAAATGCGGAGCAAAGTAAGAAGACACATAAGAGTAAGTAGAGCCCGGATCGAATAGAACCGATGCCTCTCTGTGACAAACCAATATAATACCTGTAATGATGGAGTCGGAGGCAACAGCCTCAGTGCGAGCAGGAATACAATAATATCTGGCCCGGCCCCTCTTTCGAGGGCGACCTCTATCTCCCCGACCTCCGCCCCTAGCCGGATGGGTAGGTGGGGTAGCAGCTGGAGTTGTGACCATGGCCTGAGAACCCTGAGGAGCACGCTGTGGCTGAGAAGTCTGTGGGGGCGCGCTCATCCCAAGTTTGGGGATATCCCTCACCAAGTGACGTGTATCACCACACTCGTAACAAGCTCTGGGAGGACGCGGTGCCTATGACTGACTAGGGCCAGGTCTGCTGGACTGACCTCTGGAAGCACCCCGCGCAGGAGGCGCTCTAAAAACTGGAGGTGCATAATAAGGCTCCTGAGGTGTAGGTGGAGCTGGAGTACTGCCGGCTGCTGGAAGAGCTGAATGTACAGGGCGACCCGAATAACCTCTGCCATAGCGACCTGCTGATGGGGTACGGGAACCAGAGTAGTGACCCGACTCTCGAGACCTCTTGGCCTCCCTCTCTCCTCGCTCCCTGGCGAGCATACCCTCAATCCTCCTAGCAATGCTCACTACCTGCTGATAAGGAATGTCCATATCCAACTCTCGAGCCATGCTAGATCTGATTGGTGGAATAAGACCCTCAATGAACCCGCGAACTCTCTCCCAAACTGTAGCAACCAAAGCCGGTGCATGCCTGGCCAACCTGGTATAACGGATAGCATACTCTGAAATGGTCATAGCACCCTGGTGCAAATTCTCAAACTCTACGCGCCATGCATCCCTGAGACTCTGGGGGACAAACTCTCTCATAAAAATATCCGAGAACTGGGTCCAAGTCAGTGTAGCAGCCTCGACTGGACTGTCTATCTCATAAGTCTGCCACCAATCATAGGCGGCTCCCCGAAGCTGAAAAGCAGTGAAAGAAACCCCGCTGGACTCCACTATGCCCATAGTGCGAAGAATACGATGACACTCCTCTAGAAATCCCAAGGCATCGTCTGATGCTAATCCACTGAGCACTGGGGGATCATAATTCTTGAACCTCTCAAGTCTCCGTTGCTCATCCTCTGAAGCAGCTGACCCATCCTCGGGCTGAACTGGCGCTGCAGGCGGTGCCGGAATAATCTCGGGAGCCTGCTCACCCTGCACTCGCTGCTCAGGAGTGCGGACGGCGGGAGTCTGTGCTCCTTCCCCGGCCTGGGATGTGGCAGCAGCAACGGGAAGCAACCCTGCCTGAGCCAAGGTGGTGTACATGCTCATGAACTGATGGAGTAGTAGTGGCAGTAGTAGGTGTGCCAGGTGCCTGGGCTCCGGCTGGATCTGCTGGTGGTACCTCGGCGGCAGCTCGCGCAGGTGCTCTGGCTGCACCACATGCGCGTCCTCGACCTCTCCCCCGGCCTCTGGCGGCTGTAGTAGGGGGCGCGGGTGCTTGATCATCTCGAGTAGCACGTGTCCTCACCATCTGTGAGAGAATAGAATTCAGAAGTTTAGAATTGATGTCCAAAAATATCGCACGACGAGGAATTCAAATGAAATGAAGATTTTTCCTAAAGAGTTACATAGCCCCTCGTAGATAAGTACAGACGTCTCCGTACCGATCAGCGAGACTCTAATAAACTGGCCTGTGTTCCGTGACTCCTATGAACCTAGAGCTCTGATACCAACTTGTCACGACCCCAGTTCACCCTCCATGAACATGTCATGATGGCACCTAGTTCCTACAACTAGGTAAGCCTAACAGTGCGGAATAACAAATTAACATTTGCGGAATAATTAATTAAAATTGAACATTCGAAAATAACAACTGTATATAAGGCCACTCGGCCTATACAACTCAAAAATATGCGGAAGTCTACAACTAAATCCCAAAACCCAGAAACTCACGGGAAACACAGGCTAATAGAATGTAGTAATCTGCTCTACACCAGAATGTCTAAACAACATGAAACGAAAGAAAAGAACTATCTGCTAAAGCCGGAATAGAGTAGAGACTCCTGGTCTGCGGACGTAGGAGATATACCTCAAGTCTCAGCTAGGACTCTCCACCACGAGGATGATACGCCTGGAAGGAAGTACCTGGATCTGCACATGAAAAAAAACATGCGCAGAAGAGGCATGAGTACGCCACTGCGGTACTCAGTAAGTGCCAAGCCTAACCTCGGTTGGGTAGTGACGAGGAAGGTCAGGGCCCTACTGAGATAACATAATAAATAATGAGATAACAGAAACAATTTAAATAAAGTCTACAGCGAGAATCTAAACCAGGTAAATAAGGAAGAACAGTAATAGAAAACAAAGGTAACAATACACGGAAAACTGCTCTCAACAAGGAATGGTAGCCGGGGGATCTCTTGGTATCCTCATCATCAACACTGGGGATCTCTCGGTATCCCGAGGATCTCTTGGTATCCTCATCATCAACACTGGGGATCTCTCGGAATCCCGAGGATCTCTTGGTATCCTCAATAAGTAAGTCGGGGATCTCTTGGTATCCCAATATATATATATAGAAACACATGTGCTAGGGATCTCTTGGTATCCCGCACCCTCAGTCCAGAATATCTCAAGTACAGGGGGATCCCCGGGAAGCCGTCCCGTAGTCCCAAATTAAACACACAACAATAACGATTCATAAATCTCGGAACAATGCTAAAAATCAGGACAAGAAGTAGTAAATTATAGCCTAACATGCTTCACAGAGTACAAATAGCACAGTTAAAACAAATAAGCAAGTAAGCCAGCTAAACATAAGTCTCTAAGCTAGCACAGGTATAAACTTACAGTTAAAATGAACAAGTAAACAAGAAATCTCAATTTAAATACTTCAAGTAGAAACGGATTTACAACAATTAGCTCAAGTACGCGCTAGTCACCTCACGTACGAGGTATTCAAATATTCAAGATCA
>NW_017673199.1:58413-60455 GCF_001879085.1 Nicotiana attenuata
CCAAATGGCCCAAATCTATTCAATTCAATTACACATTGTAAATAACATCGCAAACACCTGGTTTTGCTATTAAATTCAAAGCTACGACGTGAAATTAAGTAAAATGACCAAATGCCCTTCAGGCCAATGCCTCGGAATCGAATAATTTTCACATTTTTAGAAACCTCGTACCCTTACGAGTCTAACCATATAAAAATCTCCAATATCGGAGGTCAAATGCCCACTCAAAACTCAATAGTTTAGGTAATGAAGTTTTACTCCAAATTATCCAATTTTTGATCCTAAATTCAAATTTCGATGATGTATTTAACTATATAATGATGAAATATAACAAGAAGGGACCAAAGAAACATTACCCAGTGATCTTCACTTCAAAACCCACTCAAAATCGCCTTAAACCGAGCTCTCAATTGATATTGAAAACTTATGAAATCAAACCCTCGACATTTCTATTTCTGTCCAGGGATTTTCGCTTCTACGGACAAGGGACCGCTTCTGCGGTCCCACTTTTGCGGAACACTGGCCGCTTCTGCGGCTTCCTTTAAAATCCCGCTTTCGCTTCTGCGGTTCCCATCTCGTAGAAGCGGATCCGCTTCTGCGGAATTCCTACCGCTTCTGCGGTTTCCTGGAAGGTGACCAAAAATTGCTTCTGCAAAGCCAAGGCCGCTTTTGCGGCTCCGGTTCTGCGGTTCTCAAGCCGCAGAAGCGAAAAGATACCAGAAGCAGCAGAACTGCTACCTCTTAACTTCCAAAATTCTTCCGTTAACCACCCGAAATCATCCCGAGGCCCCCGGGACCTCAACCAAAAGCACCAATACCACCTAATACCTTATTCAAACTTGTACCAATCTTAAAAACACCTAAACAACACCGGAAACCCGATTAAATCAAGGATTCAAGCCTAGGAACTTCAATTTCCAACAAAACACGTTTTCGATAAAAAACCTACTCGAACCTCGTCCGAATGACCTGAAATTTCGCACTCACATCCCAAATGACATGACGGAACTGCTGTAACTTCCGGAATTCCAATCCGACCCTCGGATCAAAAACTCACTATTGGACCGGAAACTTTAAAAATTCAAACTTCGGCATTTCAAGCCTAAATGAGCTACGGACTTCCAAAATACATTCCGAACACGCTCCCAACCCCGAAATCACCTAACGAAGCTAACGGAACCATCGGATTTCCATTCCGAGGTTGTCTTCACACTGTTCCGACTACAGACCATTTTTCAACACTTAAGCTCTCATTTAGGGACTAAGTGTCCCAAAACTCTCCAAAACTTAACACCGAACGTCCCGGCATACCAAAATAGCAGAAATGAACTTAGGGGAAGCAGTTAATGGGGGATCGGGGCGTAAATTCCAAAAACGACCGGCCGACTCATTATAATTTTTTAGGGATTTTTAATTAATTTATCCCAACATTTTATTTATATAAACAATCACTAATTGCATCACAAATAGTTTTATTATAATTTTGTGGCTTAATTTTATCATTTGCATTTGTACTAAGTTTTAATTATTTCGCAAATAGCCACATTTATATTTTTGGGGTTATAATTGCAATTACTTTGCAATTATAGCCCATGCATGCATTATTACATTATCTTACCAGAAAATAGCCTTTTATATATTTAAAATATTCAGTAATTATTTTAAAGCATTTAATGCATGAAAATTATTTTTTATAATCTGTTAATTATTTTATAAAATATTTTTAATCAATTGTTTGGGTATTTAACAAATAGCCTTTTATTTTTCAGACCTGGCCACCTTTAAAACCGACCCAAACCCCTTAATATTAACCCAAAAGCAGCCCAAAACTCCCTAGGCCCAAAACAATTACCCCTAGCCCAATTCAATCTTACCCGGCCCCAAACCCTCTAAATCCTGGCCATTGATCATAGAGATTAAAGGCCACCATCACTTCTTACCAATTTTAACCAACCCCCCCCCCCCCAAACCTAATTCATTCTCACCGAACGGCCGCCCTAGAATCCCTCATCCTCTCTGTCTCTTTGAGACCTAAGCCTAAC
>NW_017673199.1:61930-73589 GCF_001879085.1 Nicotiana attenuata
CTGTTTAAATCTGTGTGTTTGTCAGCATGCTACTTCTGTTTAAATTTGTGTGTTTGTCAGCATGTTACTTCTATTCATCAGCATGTTACTTCTGTTTGAATTTGTGTGTTTACCAGCATGCTTACTTCTGTTCAATCCATGTGTTGGTTACCATGACTACTTCTGTCTAATCTATGTGGCTACTTATATATAGTCAATAGGATGTCTAACTATGTGTTTCCTAGCATTCAATCTATGTGTTTATGTCTACTCCTGTCCAATACATGTGTTTACTACAATAGCATGTTGACCTATGTTTTTTTTAATTAGAACTAGGGGTTCTGCTTTCAGCAAGTTTGCATGTTTATTTATGTCTAAAGTTAGATCTATGTCTTACTCCCCTACTAAGCATGTTCTCCCTATCTGGATACCTTGCTCCCCAATCCCTACTATCCCTTATATGTGGCTGTTTTGGTCCTCAGCATGCCTTGCTTCTGTGTTTGGTCACTTAGTAACAGCCAATAAACTAAGATATTTGTTTCTAAATGCTGTTTGCTGAGACCTTTGCCTGAGTTCCAAGAGTGACCCTGTTTGCTCCTTATTCCCTGAAGAGTCTAAAAAAAAGCTGTTTTCTCAAAACTACTCTTATAAAGCACTATCCACTTCAATTCCTAGAACACTTAGGCTCCTGCCCCTCCAGTGTGAGCATTGCTTTGGAGTCCATGAGGCTCTTCTAAACTTTGACATACTGGGGCTGGATACTCCACACTGCACAAGCTGATGATTCTAAGAGGACCTTGGTGTGAGCACTGCCCTGGGTCCCTGAGGCCCTTGGGAACTTTGACACATCAGGGTACCCCTCTTGAACTATGAGATGTGGCATTTGAGACTGTTTGAAGGCCTGGTTCCCCAGGTTTTGCTTTGGGCCTATCCAGGCTCCCTATAGTATACTGTTATCATTCCTGTAATTCATTTTTACACTTGGTCTGTAATATTGTTTACTTTGTAAACAGATATTGGGGAAATTAGTAAAACGGGGAGGGATTATTATACACATTTTATTGGGGAATGGGTAGATATCATGTCTATAGGATTTAAAACCAATGTTTACGTTCCTAGAAACCATATCTATAGGACATTGCAACGTGCATCACTTGTATGCATTATAGAGATCATGTTTGTGGGGTTCAAATTCACTTCTGCAATCAGAAATCATATCGTTGTGCTATTTGACTATTTGCATTATAGATACCATGCCTATAGGTTACAATCAGTCTCGCACGTCTAGATACCATGCCTATAAGTTTAAAATTAATTTTTGCATTTAGGAGTCACACTAAATAGGTTCAGCATATTTAGCACTTAGAAGCCATGCTTATAGGGTCTAAAAAACCAATCTTATCTGGACACTATGTTTGTGAGTTTAAAATCAATCCTCGCATGCCACTCAGGTTTTAAAATAACTGCATTATCTAGAATTAGTCCTCACATCTAGATAGCCTAGGATCCAATGAACCTAAACTGCTTGTTTAAAATGGTTTTGCTGGTTGTTGCACTTCTGATTGACGACTAGATATCATGTACATAGGATATCATTGATATGCGCCTAGGCAAGCCTGTTGGGCAATTAAAATCATGTAAAATGTAAAACTGTGCTTCTGATTAACTATCCAGGTTCAACAACCCTCTCTAAAATCAGTAGGCAAACTGATTAGGTATTAGTTCCTGCTTTAATAAAGCTTTGCATTTGTTCTGATTTATGTTCACCTAGATATCCTGCCATTAGGACTCTTTTCAAATGTCTAAAACACTGCTGTCTGAGACGTGCATTTGTTTGTTCTATTTGTGGAGGTAAAATGTGAGCCCCCTTAATTGTTTTTTACTTGACAGTCCTAATTGTTTTGTTTGACGCCTAGAGTTTTCTCCTTTTAAGTACTATAGGAGAGTCTAGACCCACCCTAACTAGAAGTCCTAAAATACCTCCGGGACTATATAAGTAAAGGGACGGGTAATGCACGCATAGGATATATCTTATGCTTGTTAGAACGCTTTAGGCTATGACCAAGGGGAGGGTAATTGGGTAGTAAAGGATATGATGACCTGTGCGCTAATGCCACGTGTAACCCCTCTATTTGAGGAAGGCTTACCGGGTATTGTCCAGATATGATCCTATAGGCCAACAAACCTAGGACCTCCCTCATCTTATTACTGCTTATTTGTTAAAGTTCCTTCATCGTACATATGTGCTTAGACTGCTTATCTATCAAATTTTCTCTACCTAATATGTGTGCTTAGACTATCTATTTGTTAAATGAATAATTCACATAAATCAAGTTCGGCCGGGACACACCGTTGTGGACCGCGAGGGGTGCCTAACACCTTTCCCTCAAGGTTATTTCGAGCCCTTACCCAAGTCTCTGGTAATGCAAACCGGTTCTTATGAGGTATTTGCTCTAGGTGCCCTAATGCACCTTAAATCCTTTAGGTGGCGACTCTTCAAATTCAAATACCCAATTCCCAAAAAGAAATGAGTTGTTCCCCCATAAATGTCAAAACCCGGACACCGCGAGGAAAAACGGGACGCGACATCTGCTCCCGAGTGTGAGTAACGGGAGTCTGTGCTCCTCCCCCAGCCTGAGACACGGCTGCTGCTGAAGGAAATGTGTCTGCCTGTGCCACACTCTCTATGAGGCCCACAAAACGGACCAAAGCATCCTGAAGTACCGGTGTGGCGATGAACCCCTCTAGGACCTGAGCAGGTCCTGCTGGAACGTTCTGGGCTGGAGCCTCCTCATCAAACTCTACCCGAGGATCCGCCGCTGGTGCTACTGCTCGAGCTCTAGGCTGGGCCCTGCCCCAGCCTCGGCCTCTAGCACGACCTCGGCCTCGACCTCTGCCCCTCGTACGGCTGCCACTAGGTTCTCTAGCTGCTGCTCAGCTGAAGATACGGTACGTGTTCTCGCCATCTGCGAAGGAACAAGAGTAGAAGAGTTTGATTATCATTGAGAGAACAAAATCGCACAACAGATAAGAATAGAAGTGAACTTGTTCCTAAACTCTGTAGCCTCTGAGAGATAAGTACATACATCTCTGTACCGATCCCCCACACTCTACTAAGCCTGCTCGTGAATGGTGAGACCTAGGCAAAAAAAATCAGGAAAAATCAAAGACAAGTGCACGGCATCACCCTTCGTGCTTTTACTCTCGTCCTCACCAAGCAATTAGAATAACAAAATGTGCACGGCATCACCCTTCGTGCTTTTACCCTCTTTCCTCACATATAATTAATAGAATTGGCACGGAATGGTACATCGTGCGGCACGACATCACCCTTCATGCTTTACACTCTTTCCTCACAATAGAAAATAATGCACGGCATCACCCTTCGTGCTTTACACTCTTTCCTCACAATAACAACAATCACAAACAAGGGCAAGGGAATAAAAAAAAAAATAATAGAAATCCCGGCAAGGTAACACAATAAAACAATTAAATCCCGGCAAGGGTACAACATCAATAATCTCAACGTCCTGGCAAGGGAAAATATTCAATAATCAACAACGTCCCGGCAAGGGAATAGATCAATAACTCTTTCTCTTTCTTTCACTTTCATCACATAGTTCACATTATCACTCGAGCCAATGCTCCAAAGATTTACTTATCTCATATACCTTCACAATTTGTATCTCAACTCGAGTCAACGCTCCACGAAGTTTAAAGATCACATTTCCTTTCACAAGCTCTTTACAACATATAGAAGTCATCAATTAAGCATGGAAGATATAACAAAATCCAAACTATTCGCAAAATAAGGAATCACTGTCTTGCTAGACACCAATGTATAGATACTCGTCACCATGCCTATACATCGTACTCGACAATCAACAAGTAGAAAATAAGACTCAACTCCTATTCCCTCAAGCTAGGGTTAGACCAAACACTTACCTCGATGCCATAAACTCAACTCAAGCCTCAACTATGGCTTTACCCCGCGATTCCACCTCCAATCCGCTCGAATCTAGTCACAAGTCACTTAATTACTTTAATAAACACTAAATGAATCAATTTGAATGCATAAAAATAAATTTTCCNGAGGTCCAAATCCCCAATTTTAGAAAAACCTAGGTTCTACCCAAAACCCCCAATTTCACCCATGAAGATCATTGATTCTAAGTGGAAAACATGTTAAATGATGTTAATGACTGAAAGAATTAAGTAAAAATCGACTTACAAATGATTTGGAAGAAGTTTTGTTCTTGAAAAATCGCCTATGGAGTTTGGGTTTTGAAAGAATGGTGAAAAATGATGAAAATTCGACTAAGTATAAAATTTGCTGGGCCTCAGATGTGGGAAATGCGAACAAGGGTTCGCATTTGCGAACCCTGCAGGTATGGGAATTGCGAAGGTACTGTTCGCATTTGCAAACTCTGCCAAGGATTAAGCACTTCGCAATTGCGAGCCCAAAGTCGCATTTGCGACCGGCTCAATTCCGCAATTGTGAACCCAATGGTCGCATTTGCGACCCCAGTGCACTATACCCTTTCCTCGCATTTGCGATGCCAGGCTCGCATTTGCGAGCTCGCATTTGCAAGGCCTGCTTCGCAAATGCGAAAATTGCAGGACTGAGTGTACCAACTTTTCTCTAAGTTCAAAATGCACTCCGACACCTATCCAAAACTCACCCGAGCCCTCGGGGCTCCAAACCAAATATGCACACAACCTTAAAAATATCCTACAGACTTATCTGTGCGATCAAATCGCCAAAATAACATCATATACATCAAATCAAGCCTCAAAACTCATGATTTCTTCCAAATTTTCATAAAACATCAATTTTCCATTTTAAGTCCGAAACACGTCAAACGACGTCCGTTTTCAACCAAACTTTACAGAAAGCGCTTAAACCATATATAAGACTTGTACCGGGCGCCGGAACCAAAATACGGGCCCGATACCACAGTCTTTTAATCAAATTTCATTTCCAATTTCCTTAATTATTTCCAGAAAATAATTTCACACAAAAATTCATTTCTCGGGCTTGGGACCTCGGAATTCGATTCCGGGCATACGCCCAAGTCCTATATTTCCCTACGGACCCTCCGGAATCGTCAAATCACGGGTCCGGGTCCGTTTACCCAAAATGTTGACCGAAGTCAAATTTATTCATTTTAATATCAAAATTTAGCATTTTTCTCACAGAATTCATATTTAAGCTTTCCGGCTACGTGCCCGGACTGTGCACGCAAATCGAGGCAACCCCAAATAAGGTTTTCAAGGCCTCAGAAGCACAGAATGAGTAAGGAAACAAGTGATGACCCTTTGGGTCGTCACATTCTCCACCTCTAAAACAACCATTCGTCCTCGAACGGACAGATGAAAGGAGTACCTGAGTCGGGGAAAAGATGAGGGTAACGGCCCCGCATATCGGACTCGGACTCCCAGGTCGATGCCTCAGGAGGCTGACCTCTTCACTGAACACGAACAGAAGGAAAAACTCTTGGATCTCAACTGACGAACCCGCCGGTCCAGAATAGCTACCGGCTCCTCCTCATAAGACAAGTCCTTGTCCAACTGGACAGTGCTGAAGTCTAACACGTGGGCTGGATCGCCGTGATACCTCCGAAGCATGGATACATGAAAAATTGGATGCACGGCTGCTAAGCTAGGCGGCAATGCAAGTCTATAAGCCACCTCTCCCACTCGATCAAGAATCTCAAACAGACCAATGAACCTTGGGCTAAGCTTGCCCTTCTTTTCGAATCTCATCACGACTTTCATCGGCGACACTCGAAGCAATACCCGCTCACCAACCATAAATGCCACATCTCGAACCTTGTGGTCTACATAACTCTTTTGCCAAGACTGAGCAGAACGAAGCCTATCCTGAATGATCCTGACCTTGTCCAAGGCCTCCTGAACCAAATCTGTACCCAACAACCGAGCCTCTCCCGGCTCAAACCATCCAACCGGAGACCGACACCGGCTACCATATAAAGCCTCAAAAGGAGCCATCTGAATGCTCGACTGGTAGATGTTGTTGTAGGCAAACTCCGCTAGAGGCAAGAACTGATCCCACGAACCTCCAAAGTCGATAACACAAGCTCAAAGCATAACCTCTAGAATCTGAATAGCCCGCTCGGACAGACCGTCCGTCTGGGGATGAAATGCTGTGCTCAACTCAACTCGCGTGCCCAACTCTCGCTGAACTGCTCCCCAGAAGCGCGAGGTAAACTGCGTACACCTGCCCGAAATGACAGATACGGACACACCATGAAGGCGAACAATCTCCCGAATGTAGATCTCAGCTAACCTCTCGGATGAATAGGAGACTGCCACAGGAATGAAATGCGCTGACTTCCTACTCAAAGCATCGGCCACCACATTGGCCTTTCCCGGATGATACAAAATGGTGATATCAAAATCCTTCGACAACTCCGACCACCTCCTCTGCCTCAAATTCGACTCCTTTTGCTTGAACAAATACTGAAGACTCTTGTGATCAGTGAACACCTCTCATGCCACGCCATACAGATAATGCCTCCAAATCTTCAATGCGTGAACTATGACTGCCGGCTCCAAATCATGAACCGGATAGTTCTTCTCGTAAATCTTCAACTGCCGCGAAGCATAGGTGATGACCTTGCCATCCTACATCAACACTGCACCAATCCCAATTGGGAAGCATCACAATAACTGTATAAGGCCCTGAACCTGTGGGAAAAACCAACACCAGTGTCGTAGTCAGAGCTGTCTTGAGCTTATGAAAGCTCGCCTCACACTCATCTGACCATCTGAACTGGGCACCCTTCTGGGTCAATCTGGTCATTGGGGCTACAATAGATGAAAATCCCTCCACGAACCGTCGATAGTAGCCTGCCAACCCCAAGAAACTCCGAATCTCTGTAGCTGATGCTGGTCTAGGCCAGTTCTTGACTGCCTCTATCTTCTTTGGGTCCACCTGAATAGCCTCTGCTGATATAACATGGCCCAGAAATGCAACTGAACCCAACCAGAATTCACACTTCGAGAACTTAGCGTACAACTGACTATCCCCAGAGTCTGAAGAACCACTCTAAGGTGCTGCTCGTGCTCCTCCTGGCTGCGGGAGTATATCAATATATCATCAATGAACACTATCATGAATGAATCCAAATAAGGCCTGAACACTCGGTTCATCAGGTCCTTGAAAGCTGCTGGGGCATTTGTCAACCCAAATAACATAACCAAGAACTCATAATGCCCATACCGAGTGCGGAAGGCTGTCTTGGGGACATCGGATGCCCTAATCCTCAACTGATGGTAGCCAGATCGCAAGTCAATCTTGGAAAATACCCTGGCACCTTGAAGCTGATCGAACAAATCATCAATCCTCGGCAGTGGATACTTATTCTTGACCGTTACCTTGTTCAATTGCCGGTAATCAATACACATCCTCATTGACCCATCCTTCTTCTTGACAAATAACACCGGCGCACCCCAAGGAGACACACTGGGTCTAATGAAACCCTTCTCAAGCAGATCCTGCAACTGTTCTTTTAACTCCTTCAACTCCGGCGGGGCCATACGATATGGCGGAATGGAAATAGGCTGAGTGCCCAGAACCAGATCAATGCAGAAATCAATATCTCTGCGGGTGGCATACCGGCAGGGAAAAACATCAGGGAACTCACAAACAACGGGCACCTAATCGATAGAGGGAACCTCAGAACTGGAATCCCGAACATAAGCTAGATAAGCCGAACACCCCTTCTCGACCATACGCCGAGCCTTCACATACGATATGACACTACGGGTAGAATGACTAGGAGTCCCTCTCCACTCTAAACGAGGCATACCCGGTAAAACTAAGGCCACCGCCTTGGCATGGCAGTCCAAAATAGCATGGTAAGGTGATAACCAGTCCATCCTCAATATAATGTCGAAGTCAACCATGTCCAACAGCAACAAATCTACTCGAGTCTCAAACCTCCAATCACCCCAATACAAGAACGATGGGCTCGATCGACCACAATAGAATCACCCACCGGTGCAGACATATAAACAGGAACATTCAATGAATCACTAGGCATGATCAGATACGGCGCAAAACAAAACCGAAGCTTCTCTACTACAAACCAGAACAGTACCTGCACCTCCACCTCTAATACCTTTACCTCCACCTCTCGCATCTCTACCTCCACCTCTAATACCTTTACCTCCACAAAGCCTCCGAAGACGTAGCTGATCTATCACCGGTCCGCTGCTGCTCGGCTGAAGAAGCGGTACATGACCTCGGCATTCACGAAAGGACAAGAGTAGAGGTTTCAATTTAGCACTGAGAGAACAAAATCGCACGACAGGAAAGAATATAAGTGAAACTTTTTCCTAACTCTATAGCCTCTGAGGGATAAATACAGACGTCTCCGTACCGATCCCTCGGTCTCTACTAAGCTTGTCTGCGAACTGTGAGACCTATGTAACCTAGCGCTCTGATACCAACTTGTCACGACCCGGATTTCCCACCCTCGGGAGTCGTGATGGCGCCTACTAATAAGAGCTAGGCAAGCCAAATTTAATTACTTTTTCATTAATAACATAATTCCTTTTAACAATTATCGGCAATAATACAAAGCAATGAAATTAAATAATAAGCGGAAGTCTCAATATTATAGAAAACTGAATAAATATGCGGAAAAATCTCAACAAAAGCCTCTACCCATGACTGGTGTCACAGTTTCACAGACGGTCTAAGGATACTACACATAAAGGTCTGAAAGAAATAAACTCGACACTGTCTCCAGAAATACATGAAAGAAACAGGAATATAGATGAAAGGAGACGCCAGGGCCTGCGAACGCCTGCAAGGCTACCTCGGGTCTCGCTGGGCTGAAAGCCTGCTCCCACACTACTGCTGCTGCTGTCCGAAGCCTGAATCTATGCAAAACAGCACAGAGTGTAGTATCAGCACAACCGACCCCATGTGTTGGTAAGTGCCTAGCCTAACCCCGGCGAAGTAGTGACGAGGCTAGGACCAGACCACCAAATAAACCTGTGCAAGAAAATAACAATTTAAGCTGGGGAAGGGAGCATCTTCAGGGGCAACAGTTAGAAATAGAATTTCAAGAATAATAAAGCGTACATCTACAATTTAACTTCTAGCAGTAAATGAAGAGATAAGGCAACTTTCATGTTCAACTCATCTTGTTGCAGGCGTGCAACCCGATCCCATTTCTCAATATCTCGTGGTAGGCGTACCACCCGCTCCCATTTCAATATCACTCGTGGTAGGCGTACCACCCGCTCCCATTTCAATATCACTCGTGGTAGGCGTACCACCTGCTCCCATTTCAATATCACTTGTGGTAGGCGTACCACCTGCTCCCATTTTATTAAATCAACAGTTCCTCGAAAAGAAAATTTACTCTAACAAACGCAACAATTAATACGAGTTCTTAAGACAACAAGTACACAAAATTTATGATTCACTAAGGAAAATAAATAATGACAAATAGCAATTAATTATGGATTATAAGGAGAAAATAGGCAATTTAACATTTAGTATGCTAAATGTCAATTAGCAATTAAATCACATAAACATGTAGCAATTATAGCATAATTTCAAAGCATAATGTTGCGCATGGATACATCGAGCCAATAATAATAAGTAACACGATAAAGGATACTGCCAACATAAAGAATCTCAGTAACAGGGGAATCAGACAATTAATGCACTTGAACTGATAACAACCAGAAAATCAATAAATAGAAGTAAAGGACAACATAACTCAATTATCAGCAAAAAAAATCAGGAAAAATCAAAGACAAGTGCACGGCATCACCCTTCGTGCTTTTACTCTCGTCCTCACCAAGCAATTAGAATAACAAAATGTGCACGGCATCATCCTTCGTGCTTTTACCCTCTTTCCTCACATATAATCAATAGAATTGGCACGGAATGGTACATCGTGCGGCACGACATCACCCTTCGTGCTTTACACTCTTTCCTCACAATAGAAAACAATGCACGGCATCACCCTTCGTGCTTTACACTCTTTCCTCACAATAACAACAATCACAAACAAGGGCAAGGGAATAAACAAAATAATAATAGAAATCCCGGCAAGGGAACACAATAAAATAATTAAATCCCGGCAAGGGTACAACATCAATAATCTCAACGTCCCGGCAAGGGAAAATATTCAATAATCAACAACGTCCCGGCAAGGGAATAGATCAATAACTCTTTCTCTTTCTTTCACTTTCATCACATAGTTCACATTATCACTCGAGCCAATGCTCCAAAGATTTACTTATCTCATATACCTTCACAATTTGTATCTTAACTCGAGCCAACGCTCCACGAAGTTTAAAGATCACAATTCCTTTCACAAGCTCTTTACAACATATAGAAGTCATCAATTAAGCATGGAAGGTAGAACAAAATCCAAACTATTCGCAAAATAAGGACTCACGGTCATGCTAGACACCAATGTATAGATACTCGTCACCACGCCTATACATCGTACTCGACAATCAACAAGTAGCAAATAACACTCAACTCCTATTCCCTCAAGCTAGGGTTAGACCAAACACTTACCTCGATGCCATAAACTCAACTCAAGCCTCAACTATGGCTTTACCCCGCGATTCCACCTCCAATCCGCTCGAATCTAGTCACAAGTCACTTAATTACTTTAATAAACACTAAATGAATCAATTTGAATGCATAAAAATAAATTTTCCAAAGTTTTTCCCAAAAATTCCAAAATCGCCCCGGGCCCACGTGGTCAAAACCCGAGGTTCGAACCAAAACCCGGTTACCCATTCCCCCACGAATCCAAATATATGATTTGTTTTGAAATCGGACCTCAAATCGAGGTCCAAATCCCCAATTTTAGAAAAACCTAGGTTCTACCCAAAACCCCCAATTTCACCCATGAAGATCATTGATTCTAAGTGGAAAACATGTTAAATGATGTTAATGACTGAAAGAATTAAGTAAAAATCGACTTACAAATGATTTGGAAGAAGTTTTGTTCTTGAAAAATCGCCTATGGAGTTTGGGTTTTGAAAGAATGGTGAAAAATGATGAAAATTCGACTAAGTATAAAATTTGCTGGGCCTCAGATGTGGGAAATGCGAACAAGGGTTCGCATTTGCGAACCCTGCAGGTATGGGAATTGCGAAGGTACTGTTCGCATTTGCAAACTCTGCCAAGGATTAAGCACTTCGCAATTGCGAGCCCAAAGTCGCATTTGCGACCGGCTCAATTCCGCAATTGTGAACCCAATGGTCGCATTTGCGACCCCAGTGCACTATACCCTTTCCTCGCATTTGCGATGCCAGGCTCGCATTTGCGAGCTCGCATTTGCAAGGCCTGCTTCGCAAATGCGAAAATTGCAGGACTGAGTGTACCAACTTTTCTCTAAGTTCAAAATGCACTCCGACACCTATCCAAAACTCACCCGAGCCCTCGGGGCTCCAAACCAAATATGCACACAACCTTAAAAATATCCTACAGACTTATCTGTGCGATCAAATCGCCAAAATAACATCATATACATCAAATCAAGCCTCAAAACTCATGATTTCTTCCAAATTTTCATAAAACATCAATTTTCCATTTTAAGTCCGAAACACGTCAAACGACGTCCGTTTTCAACCAAACTTTACAGAAAGCGCTTAAACCATATATAAGACT
>NW_017673199.1:75889-124794 GCF_001879085.1 Nicotiana attenuata
CTTCCCAGGACTCCGCTTCGCAAATGCGAAGAGAAAACTTCGCAAATGCGAAACTTTTTGACCAAGCTTTCTTCGCCATTTGCAATGAAAAAGCTCGCAAAAGCGAACCTTCTCAGAGGTCGCATATGCGAGATCAGAGACACGCTCAACACAACTCAAAATACACCAAGCCAATTATCCCTTCTAAGTGGCAATTTCACTCCATAGCCTATCTGAAACTCACGCCGAGCCCTCGGCTCCAAACCAAACATGCACACAAGTCGTTAACAATATTAATTACGAATTGCTCGCATGATCAAAATACCAAATTAAACGCCGTAAAACTACGAATTTAGCACCAAATCAAATGAAATTTTTAAGAAAACTTTTAAACTTTCTAATTTCTCAACCGGACGTCCGAATCACGTCTAAACCCACTCTGTTTTCTCACCAAATTTCACAAGACAAGTCCATGAAAGAGGTATGGACCTATACGAGGTTCCGGAACCAAAAATACAAGACCAGATATCCAAAAAGTCAAACCTTGATCAAAACATTCTCCATTTCATTTAAGTCTTTAACTTTTCAAACTCGACAAAGTTCCGATATCTCGGGCTAGGGAGTCTGATTAGATTCCGGGCATCCCTCAAATAACCCTAAACGGATCCAACCGGGACCGTTCAAAGACATGAAATCCGAGTCGTTTACCAAAAATGTTGACGAAGTCAACTCAAAATAAAGTTTTTTGGCAAAATTTCTTTATTTTTATTAACTTTTAACAGTAAAAAGCTTTACGGAAACAAACGCAACTTGAGGAGGAGGTAAAAATGAGATTTTAAGGCTTAAAATTGCAGGAATTGGGTCCTAAAATACACAAGATGACCTTTCGGGTCCATCCACATTGACCTCCACCATTGACAGTCATTTAAAAAACTCTGAGGCTTTGAAAATTGAATTTTGATTTTCAAAAAACCATTATTTTGTTTGGTATTGGGTATTGTCGGCAAACAATCGGAAATATTATTTTGCGAGTTTATATCTCAATTTTTGAGGGTGTTTGGTGAAGATTAGACTTCATTTTGGCTGAATTTCAAATTGAAACTCGAAAGGAAGAAGGAAGAACCACATGACATACAATAATGCTTACGAAAATTGTAGTAAAAGTTGGTATTATAATTTGTATTCTTATATATATATATTATATTATATATATATATATATATATATTATTTGAATGTTGTATAAAAGTTAAAAAAATTGTATAATATATGAATCGTTGCTATAAAATTTTATATTAAGTTATCAAATACTAATCTTTTTACCATTAAAAGTTATTATATGCTGTCAAATTGTATTAAGAGAGGAATTTTGATTTGCGAATTTCAGAGAGGAACAACAGAAACACACACTTTACAAAATATATACAGAAATACATACAAAAGGCATAATTGTATACAATTTGTATGAAAAAATTGTATTTAAGTTGTATGTATTGTATTTATAATTTAACTGGGAGAGATGATGTATGAATTGTTAGATTAAGTTATAATAAGTTGTATACTATTATACATTAGTTTTATAAAATTTATTTTTAAGTATGCATATTATTGTTAGATATTCAATTTGCATTAAAGTTTGTTTAACTTTGTTTTTTAAATTTGTACATTATTTGTACCATTACATTATTCTTTTTTCGGAAAAGGGCCAAACCTATCCTTAATCGTTTGATAAAATGGTTTTATAATACCCTCTGTCATCTATCCGTTCAAAAAAATACACTTCGTCCATCTATCCGTTCAAAAAAACACACGAAGTTTAATTCTATTAACATAAAAATACCCCCGCAACTAACGCGCAGAACTATGGAGTGTGTTTTTTTGAACGGATAGTATGACGGGAGGTGGGGGGGGGGGTATTTATTAAACCATTTAGGCAGAACGATAGGGGATTTTGACCAAGAATCAAATATTGGGTCTTATTTTTACCCCATTTACCCTGGTCCGATACCCCTTATTTATTTGACCCGCCTAATATTTTCTTTCTTTTTTCTTTGCTTTTTTTTTCTATCACACCTCAGCACACCCCACTCTCATTCTCAACAAAGAATATTTTAGCGTTTCTTGTTGAAACAAATCTTTCCTGTGTTTGAAAATATGGCTTTGGCTTTCACTTCATATGCAATTCATGCGCTCTTTTTGTCCTCCTCTTTCTTCTTCTTATTGAACATCCCAAAGGTAACCCTTTACTTTTTTTTTTTTTTTACCTTTTATAGATTCAATCTTTATCCTAAGAATATGGTAACCCCTTTCACTTTTCAAGCTTTTACACCCTGAAATTTCAATTTTCTTGTGCGCTTGTATCGAGCTATATGTAGTTTGTTTTTTCCCTGTTATTTCGTGAGCTCTTTTGTCTTCTTATGAAACAATCCCAAAGATTTCCTATACTTGTCCCTTTTCAAAGTTTTCAATTCTCCTAGATTTGATGATATATTTGGACAATTTTTAGCATTTGGGCTCAGTTTTTTTTATTTCAGATTTTTGGTTTGTTTTTGATCCTTTGTTCTTCTTACTTAACAACCCAAATGTATCTGTTGATTTTCCATTTAAGAAGTTTCATACTTATCCTGAGTTTTGATTGGAGAAATTTCAGAACTGGTTTGGAAATTGTCGGGTTATTTAATTTTGGGATTTATCTATTCTTTAATTAATTTGTTATTGTGGGTATGCAGTGTTCCCAATTGCGAGAAGAAGAAAGGGGGGAGAATCTAGATGAGTGAGAAATGGGGTGTTGATAGATTACTACCCTTTTTGTAAATGGGTCAGATAAGGTAAATGGGTTGAAATAATATCCATTTTTGTTGTTCCCAGTCAAAGATTGCCACGTTGGCCCAATTAAAATTCTCTATCGTTTGCTAAATGGTTATTAAATACCCTCGTTCATCTATTCGTTCAAAAAAACAACACTCCATCAGTTCTGTCGTTAGTCGCGGGGTATTTTTGTTAATAGAATTAACTTCGTGGTTTTTTGAACGGATAGATGGATGGAGGGTATTATTAAACCATTTACCAAACGATAGGGATAGTTTTTGTCCCTTTTCCATGTCCGAAACTATTTTATTGCCATTTTAAAAGTTTTGACGAAAAATAAATATTATTGTCATATGGACAAGCAATAGTATGGATGATATGTTGATATATTGCCGAATATTGCTTTGATATATGAGTTTTATTACAAAAATACTTGCCTTGAATCTGTAGCTATTTGCAAGATTCCATTATATTTTGGAAATAAATTCTCATTAGAAAGGAAGTGTGAAAGTATAAGAAAAGTATTTGAGAATCAGGCAGATGTGGTGAATCTGATAAATAATGCCTTGAATCTTATTATCAAATGGTCAGTGCTCAATTGGATGTTCTTTCATAAAGGAATAACTACTAGTAGAAATATAGTTAACAGTTTAGGCTTGAAAAAGAAGAAATTTTGTCCACTACTACGAATGATTCGTACATTTGGAAAAAGCATTCAACAAAGGCAAAATCCTACAACGTTGGACTACATAGAATATAGCCAATGGTCAACAGATTACTACTCTGGCAAGACAAATAAATCTCCCCTCACCTTTCACTTAGATCACTAATACATAGGCCCCTGCAACAACATGAATCCACCATCTCTCTTCAACATTTTCTTATCCAGGACACTTACTTATCCCCTTGCCCTAGTGCCAGAGACATACCCTACTGGTATCCCACATCCCAATGGAAACTTCAGTACATCCACTGCCTACCAACTATTTCTCCATTCCAACTCTCATCAACTGCACCTCTACCCATACTACTGGATATGGAAAGTACCAGCCCGAATAAATAAAAATATTTTTCTATGGTTACTTACACACTGTAGATTACCTACCAACGTTCTTCTTCACAATAGTAATATACAATTGGACGCAAATTGTTCCTTTTGCCACTATCCTACTGAAGATCTTTCTCATATCTTAGCTTCCTCCACTGCCGTTGGGCAGTCAATACTTGGAATCACTTCCAAATCATGCCACCACTCACAGGATCTTCTCTCTTGGATCCAACAACAATTCACTATTACCATCCTTCCCATATACCTAATACCAGTGCAAAATTAAACTCCCTCCACCTTAATTCCCTTTATCCTTTGGCATATCTGGCTCACACGTAAACCATAACTCCTTTAATCATGATACCAAACCCGTTCCCTACAACCAAATCTCCTTCCAATGTGCCCTTGAATATCTTCACCTTGCGATTACACCACCCTAAACCACTACCCTTCCAAAAGATACATGTGCGATGGTTTGCACCAATCATTACTAGAATTCGCGGAAAAAAGCAACCAGCAAAAGCGACCAACGTTGGTCGCTTATTGGCCAAAAAGCGACCAAAAAGCGGCCAACCACGCCTGGTCGATATTTAAGCCGGTCCCTGTTACCTAGGACCAAAGTTGGTCGCCTAATAGCGACCAACATTGGTCTCCCAGGTAAAAGGACCAAATTTTCCGGGTAAAGCATATAGCGACCAACTTTGGTCGCTCAAATATTTTAATATCATATATTTGGCGACCAAAGTTGGTCTCCAGATGTAAATAACGTTTTATTTTTATTTATTTTTAGTCATATTAAGCGACCAACTTTTGTCGCTATATTAATAAATGTTATAATTTTTTATTTATGGGCGACCAATATTTGTCGCCAATGGAAAGAATTAATTTTTTTTTTTTAACTATAAGCGGACCAACCTTTGTCGCAAAATTACCAGATTTTTTTTTTTTTAAGTGAATAGCAACCAACTGGACACCAAAGTTGGTCGCTTTTTTGGTATATTTTTGGCAGAAACTGCCCTGTTTTGGCTGCTACAACCACCTGCCAGCTTATTACCAAATATCCTAAACAGGCATTTTATTGCCAGCAACAACAACAACAACAACATTAAAACGCAACAAAATATAAAGATCAATAGAAACTAAAACATTAAGCTAACAAAACTAAGTTAACGTCTAATTACAAGCTCATTCGAAAACTAGTTCTATTGTCTAGTTCAAAGTATATAAAGTACTCAAGGAAGTGTTCTTTTAGCATCCTCGTTCGAAAGTTGGATTGCCTCGGCCGAACTCGTTAGGTGGCTGATTTCGTATGAATTCCCCCACATCAGCTCTGAAGCGAACCTATAGAAAAAAAATTATATTGAATTAATATTTCAAAATTTATATAAAAGTAAATCAAAATACTTAATGATAAGTAAAAAACTTACATGTATAGTTGAGGCTCGACCCTCGACCCACCTTTCTGAATTAGTCTCTTTCTTCTTCTTTACAATACGATTTCATTAATAGCTCATCTTGCTTCATTGGCATCATAAAGCTGTCCGGTGGCTTTGTGATTAATCCTCATGGTACTATTACTCGGGATGAACTTGGATACAGTAGCTGACAGGGGTGTGTTCTTTTGATCAATTGTTGTTCTCGTTAGCGACAATGATTTGAGACTGCAATGACATGTGTTTCAACTAGAGATGGATAGGCAGGAAATTTTTAACATTTCCTAAGTAGATAAAAGAAAGATTATAGAGGAATTCTCTACTTCATTTTCCAAGGAGAAAAGTAAGTTTAATTGAGAGTGACAAGGGTGATGGTGATGGAATGTTTTCCGTTGGTCATGGCAGTTCCCATAAAACGGGGATCATAAGACTCTATGATGACAGAGATTATAGGAAGTTTTGTTCTCAACTTTCTTCCAAGTCTGATCCGTACAAGCTTAATGGGATATTGGTGATATATTCTTCTGAATCCGAAGAATATATCACCAATATCCACTAAGCTTGTACGGACCAGACTTGGAAGAAAGTTAAGAACAAAACTTCCTATAATCTCTGTCATCATAGAGTCTTATGATCCCCGTTTTATGGGGAACTGCCATGACCAACGGAAAACATTCCATCACCATCAACCTTGTCACTCCCAATTAAACTCCTTTTCCTCTTGGAAATTGAAGTATAGAATTCCTCTATTACCTCTTCTTTATCTACTTAGGAAATGTTAAACTCCTACTTACACCATAACTATTTGAAACACATGTTCTTGCCTTCTCAATCATCGTTGTCGCTAATGAGAAGAACAATTAAAGGCACACTCTGCCAGATACTGTGTCTTAGTTATTCTTTGGTGGAAGTTCCTTTGTCATGTCTAATATTACCATCAACCCCTTCTACAAAAATCCTCCCGCAATCTAAAATTCCAATACATAAACCAAAAATTTTAATTCATATCCTAAAGGTTCAACTCAATATCCAAAAAAATTCAATTAACAATCTTAAATTCCAATTCATAAACAAAAATTCCAATTCATAAACAAAAAATTCAAGTCATACCTAAAAGGTTCTTAGTCTTGATCTAAAGGTTCTAGTCAAAATTTATATAAAAGTAAATCAAAAATACTTAATGAAAAGTAAAAACTTACATGTATGTAGTCGAGGCTCGACCCTCCTTGCTACATTGGCATCATAAAGCTGTCTGGTGGCTTTGATACAAGAGAATAACTTGGATACATTACCTGGCAGAGTGTGTCTTTGATAAATTGTTGATCTCATTAGCTAACAATGATAATGAGAAGGCAACGACATGTATTTCAAAATAGTGATGGTGTAGGTAGGATTTAACATTCTAAGTAGATAAAAGAGTAATAGAGAAATTCTCTACTTCACTCCAAGAGGAAAGAAGTTTGGATTGATAGTGGCAAGGTTGATGAAGACGGAAGGTTTTCCGTTGGTCGTTCGCAGTTTCCATAAAAACGTGATCATAAGACTCTATGATGACAAAGATCATAGGAAGTTTTGTGCTCATCTTTCTTCCAAGTCTGATCCGTACAAGCTTAATGTGATATTGGTGATATTCTTCGGATTCAGAGAATGATTTCACCGACAAAAGTATGGAATGCTCTTAAAAAGAATTAAAGGTAAAACGTTTTTCTTGGTAGAGAAGGATGCCTGAAAAATATTTTACTTTTAATTCTTTTTTAAGAGCATTTCCATACTTTTGTCGGTCAAATCATTCTCTGAATCCGAAAGAAATATCACCAATATCACATTAAGCTTGTAACGGATTAGACTCGAAAGAAAGTTGAGTACAAAACTTCCTATAATCTTTGTCATCATAGAGTGTCATGATCCCCGTTTTATGGGAACTACCATGACCAACGGAACACCATCCGTCTTCATCAACCTTGTCACTCTCAATTAAACTTCTTTTCCTCATGAAAAATGAAGTACAGAATTCCTCATTAAGCTCTTTTTTATTCTATTTTAGGAAATATTAAATCCTACCTACACCATCACTATTTTAAACACATGCCATTGCCTTCTCATCATCATTGTCACTAATGAGAAGAACAATTAAAGGCACATTCACCAGGTACTGTGTCTTAGTTATTCTTGGTTGAAGTTCCTTTGCATGTCTAATAACGTCATCAACCTCTTCTACAAGAACAAAATCTAAAAAACTAAAAGTTATATTTCATAATCCTACGAGATTAAACATAAACTAAAGGTTCAATACATATGCTAAATGTTCAATACATATGCTAAAGGTTCAATACATATGCTAAAGGTTCAATTTATATCCTAAAAGTTCAACTCATATCCTAAAAGGTTCAATTCATATCCTAAAAATTCAAACTCATACATAAAAGCTCACTTTGTATCCTAAAAGTTATATTCATATCCTACGAGATTAAACATAAACTAAAGGTTCAATACATTATGCTAAAGGTTTAATACATATGCTAAAGGTTTCAATTTATATTCCTAAAAGTTCAACTCATATCCTTAAAAGTTCAATTCATAATCCTAAAAATTCAACTCATACATAAATGCTTCACTTCATATCCTAAAAGTTCAACTCATATCCTAAAAGGTTCAATTTATATCCTAAAGTTCAATACATATGCTAAAGGTTCAATTTATATCCTACAAGTTCAACTCATACCTAAAAGGTTCAATCATATCCTAAAAATTCAACTCATACATAAAAGATTCACTTTATATCCTACAAGTTCACTCATATCCTAAAAGGTTCAATTCATATCCTAAAAATTCAACTCATACATAAAAGCTTCACTTTATATCCTAAAATGTTCAACTCATATCCTAAAAGAAAGTTCAATTCATATGCTAAAGGTTTCAATACATATGCTAAAGCTTCACTTTTATATCCTACAAGTTACAACTCATATCCTAAAGGTTACAATTCATATCCTAAAAATTTTAACTCATACATAAAAGCTTCACTTCATATCCTAAAAGTTCAACTCATATCCTAAAAGGTTCAATTCATATCCTAAAGTTCAAGACAATACAAAGATTCAAGGTTATAATTCAAAGTTTAGGGTTATAATTCACAAGAAAAAATCATAAACCCTAAAAGTTTAGGGTTTCTTCTCTTCTAACCATTTCATCCCTAAATTAGTAGGTAAAACTAAATTAGCAGCTACTAACAATTATCATAGATTTAATTTAGCTAAGAACAATAAATTTTACAAATCAAACTAGAAGGAATTAAACAAAATCAGTGTATTTCGAAAAAAACAAAGAAAGGAGAGAGAAACCTACCTGGACAGTGGAGGACACCGGCGGTGGAGCAGCTGCCATCGGCAGGCGTCAGTGGAAGCGGTGGCGCCGCTGCTGGAGGGAGACGGAAGGGGAACGGGTGTTTGAGAGTGAGAGAGAGAAGAGAGGGATTGGGAAAATGTTTTGAAGAAAATAAGAGAATGGGAGGGGAAACCCGTTTTTACACTCAGTTTTTTAAAAAAGCGACCAACGTTGGTCGCAAATTTTGGTATCCAATGTGCATTGACTATTTTGACCAAATAGCGACCAAAGTTGGTCGCCAATTTCTGACCGTTTGACCATAATGGCGACCAACATTGGTCGCTATATCTTTAATTTATTTTAATTCAATTTAATATATATAGCGTAAGTGTTATATATAATATATATATATATTATATAAGCTATATTCGATGCAGTATTACCTAATACTTATACTCAATGCATAGTATAGCGTAAAATATATATATATATATATATATATTATATATATATATATATATATATATATGTATTATATATTTAAGCTATATTCGATGCAGCATTACCTAATACACTTATACTCAATGCATAGTATAGCGTAAGTATATATATATATAAGCTATATTCGATACAGTATTACCTAATACACTTATACTTAGTGCATAGTATAGCGTAAGTGTATATATATATATTTAAGCTATATTCGATGCAGTATTACCTAATACACTTATACTCAGTGCATAGTATAGCGTAAGTATATATATATATATATATATATATATATATATATATACACACACACACATATAGATATATATATACACACATATAGACACAGACGCACGATTCGTAGTACTATTCATCCCTTGTATTACAAAAGTATTAACGGCTTACATTTATATTATTTAGATAGTAAATACAAAAGTGATTTTTAATTTTGACCATTGTTGACCTGAATGGAGACCAACTCTGGTCGCTATTTTTTCAAGAATTTAATTTAGCGACCAAAGCTGGTCGCTATATTTAAATCAGATTTAATTATATTTCATATAATATTTAAATTAATAATATAATTATTAAAATTGTATAACTGGGTCCCATTGGAGCGACCAGAGTTGGTCGCTACCTGCCTACCCTTTAGTTAGCGACCAACGTTGGTCGCAATTTTAATATTATATATATTTATATTTTATAATTTTTTTAAAATAATAATAGTGGGTCCCACGTGAGCGGCCAACATTGGTCGCTAATCTCAGTAAATGTTTGACCAAGAAAGTCTGACCAGTCCAGTCAACATTTTGACTATTATAGCGACTAATTGGCGACTAATCTTGGTCGCTATTGTGTTTCTTTTATTTATTTTATTATTTTCGCTAGTTTAGCGACCAACTTTGGTCGCTTTTTCTCACAGACCAACTTTGGTCGCTAAGTTTTGGTCGCTTTTTTCCGAATTTCTAGTAGTGAATCACAAGATTTCTACAAATTAAACATCGATGGTGCATTTGATCCAATCACAAAACATGGAGGACTCGGAGGAGTTTTCATAGATCGCATGGGAGCTTGGATGCATGGATACTCCAAACCAACCTCCTCCACAAATCCTATTCAAGCAGAGCTCCATGCCTTACATACTGGCTTGAAATTTGCTATATTACACCACTTCACGCCGCTAGTCATTGAAACTGACTCCCAGGTATTGCTCCAAATGATTGCTGCTACTAACATGAATCACTTACATCTTCTCACTGATTGCAGGTGCCTGATGGCCCAATTCCATGTGCCTGATCTACGACACATCTACAGGGAGGCCAACTTTGTGGCTGACGCTTTAGCAAAAGCTGGAAAGGATAGAGCAGCTACCCATCACCAGCATGTTGTTGTTTTTGATTTAGCCCTGCACTTTGTCACGACCCAAAATTCACTAAGGATCGTGAAGGCGCGGGACACCACTGTCAGGCAAGCCAACACCAAGAAGTTAATTAAATTCACATTTTAGTATTTATTGAAATCATTTCTTTTATACATTAAACAATAAATAATGAAATTCACTGAATAAATAATGATGTCCTTAACAAACTTAAATATTGAACCATAGTCATCCCAGAACCCGGTATCATAAGTGCATGAGCTATTTCTAGGAAATAATGTAATACAATAACCGTCCGGAATACAAGTTGGATAGTAGATAAAATACAATACAATACACTGAAGGAGACTCTGCTGGATGCGGGTCGTCTCGAGAAGTGCAGCTCACCTAAGTCTCCATATCAACCATGCCGCTGCGCCAAACTAGGCCACATGTGCCTGTGCAACAAAAATGCGCAGCAAGTGTAGCATGAGTACGAAAACAACGTGTACCCAGTAAGTATCCCGTCTAATCTCGAAGAAGTAGTGACGAGAGGTCAACTTCGACGCTTACTAGTGGTCCAATAATATACCGATAACATAGTAAATCAAGAATATTTATAAACATGGCTGTAACTCACAAAATAGGCGCCGAAGCGCTCCCGGGTCATCCAAAACCCGATCCGGATATATGTCCAAGTCCAAAATCATTATACGAACATGTTGGAACCTTCAAATACTGATTCTAAGGTCGTTTACTCAAAACTCCAGTCTTAGTCAATTCTGCCAACTTAAAGCTTTCGAAATGAGAATTTTCTTTCCAAATCAACCCCGAACTTTCTGAAATTCAATTTCGAACACGCGTACAAGTCCTAATACCTTAAGTGAAGCTGCTCATCGCCTTAAACTACTGAACGACGCGCTTGGGCTCAAAACGACCGGTCGGGTCGTTACATTCTCTCCCACTTAAACATACGTTCGTGCTCGAACGTGTTGAGAACTGCACCGGAGCTGTCCGTAATCACTATTTAACACCTCGAGTACCTACCCGTGCTACCACAGCTCAGTTGAGCACATTAACTCGATCAAATCTAAAGATCTTCTCTTTTATTCAAACAAATAAGCTTAGAACCCAGTTCCAACACCCGAAATTCTCTGCCAGGCCTGCTTCCGACCTACGAATACCGTATCAATCACTACACGATGTACAACATGACTGCATACCTTTGCTGAATTCTCACCATGCCCCATATCATTCACAGACCATAATAACCTTCTCTGATCATAATAACCGACATTTCCCGAATCCGGTGCCCACAATGCACCTCATGACATATATAAATCTTGTCCCAACTTTTGCAATACTGCCACGACGGAAGAGATGTGTAGAAATTCATAACCAACTGTCGGGTCAACAAATCATTGAGTCTATACTCCCGACGAGAACCATTACCTCATGTTGAACCAAATAAGAGCATTTTCTCTTTAATACACTTCATATAATTCGATTGTACTGATCCTAGATCCAAAAATCTTGTCTCACCCAGTACGAATTGCTCAGGCAATAAGCCACCCCAGACATGACGAAAAGTCTCATATGATGCCACAATGTGCCAATAGGCTACAACTCGAACGTGATTCATAAGGGAAACGAACTCTGGAAGGGACTACTCAACTCACGCAACTAATATGAACTTTCCTCAGAAAATGGGAAACAAAACACACAAAAATTAGAATATAGAAAACTGTACTCATCATCATACTGTTGCGGCGTGCAACCCGATCCAAACAACATACCCGAGGCGGCGTGCCACCCGATCCACACATAAACTTTACATAAGGAGATGCACACCGAGCTAAATTTCTCATTACTACAAAATATCAAATATCGGTCACAAGCACGCTAAGTGCATAATACCATCCCTGGGGAGACATATAGCGCCATAAGCTACAAAACTCAAGCACAACTGAGGTGCGATATATGATCTGAATCTCAAGAGTCATCCTGCTCACATAACGCCATCACTACGTGGAACCTCAACACATAAGAAATTTATCAAGCCGTTTCACAACTCACACGGCACTATATAGTATTACATGAAATAGCCGACGAAGAAATAACATCCAACGTTTGAATACTCCTCCATAAGGGGTGCTATGCTGAAATGAACACATCTGGCCTGACATAGAGCCCACATTCATATTTAAATCCACTCACCGACCTCAAGCCGATTCTGATCGCACCGTGCTAGGCTATTAACCTTTCAAGGTTCCATAATAACCCCCTTTTCCCATGACTCACAAGAACAACCCTCATATCTGGAGCAAACCTCCACAGTCCTGTCACGACCCCAGTTCGCCCTCCGTGAACATGTCGTGATGGCACCTAGTCCCTACGACTAGGTAAGCCTAACAATGCAGAAATAACATAACTTACGGAAACAAATAATTAAACTAAACAACTAGAAGGGTAACTGTATATAAATGCCGCCCGGCATATACAACCCAATAATGCGGAAGTCTACAATATCATCCCAAAATCCGGAAACTCACGGGAACACAAGCTAGAAGAAGTACTGGAAATGCTCTAACCTCCAGAATGTCTAAAGCAAAAGTACGAAAGGAAAAGCTAACTGCTAAAGCTAGAATAAGATAGAGACTCCTGGTCTGCGGACGCGGCAGATGTACCTCGAAGTCTCTGCTAGATCTCTTCGCCTCGAGGATGATACGCCTGGGAAGAGCTACCTGGATTTGCACACGAAAAACATGCGCAGAAAGGGCATGAATACACCACAGCGGTACTCAGTAAGTGCCAAGCCTAACCTCGGTCGGGTAGTGACGAGGAAGGTCAGGGCCCTACTGAGATAAGTAAATAATAAACGACAGTATAAAGAAACAGTATAATGATAGTCTACAGCAAGAATCTAAACAGGATAATAAGGATACAGTAACAGAAAAACAAAAATAAGGCAATCACAAGGAGATACCGCTCACAACAAGGATGATAACCGGGGATCTCTTGGTATCCTCACCATATACACTAGGGATCTCTTGGTATCCTTAATAGTACGCCAGGGATCTCTTGGTATCCCGAGGATATATATATATATATATATATATATATATATATATGTGCCAGGGATCTCTTGGTATCCCGAGGATCTCTTGGTATCCTCAATAATATGCCATGGATCTCTTGGTATCCCGAGGATCTCTTGGTATCCTCAATATATATATAAATGTGTCAGGGATCTCTTGGTATCCCGAGGATCTCTTGGTATCCTCAATAATATGTCAGGGATCTCTTGGTATCCCTAGGATCTCTTGGTATCCTTAATATGTATAAATGTGCCAGGGATCTCTTGGTATCCCGCACCTCAGTCCAGATCGTAAACACGTGCAGGGGATCCCCGGGATGCCGTCCCGTAGTCCCAAATTTAAACACACAATAACAGCTCAAGAGTATCGGAATAAATGGTCAGCTCATAACAAGTAACAGTAAATTCTAACCCTACATACTTCACGAAATACAAACAAGCAAATTTAATCAAGTAGGCAGGTAAGTCGACTAAACATGCTTCTCTAAACTAACACATGCTATAATTACAAGTAAAATAAAACAAATGAGAAAGAAACTCAGTCTAAATATTTAAAGTAAAGCCGGATTTTCAACAATTAGCTCAAGTACACGCTCGTCACCTCACGTACAAGGCATTCAATTACCAAATATCATATCCTAAGGGGAAGGTCCCCCACACAAGGTTAGACAAGCCACTTACCTCGAACCGGCTCAATATCAACTAGAAACCACGCCCTTGCCACGAGTATCCGACTCCAAATGGCCCAAATCTATTCAATTCAACTACACATTGTAAATAACATCGCAAGCAACTGATTCTACTAATTAATTAAACGTTAAGGCGTGAAATTAGGTAAAATGACCAAAATGCCCTTCAGGCCAGCACCTCGGAATCGAATAATTTTCACATTTTCAGAACCCTCGCACTCTCACAAGTCTAACCATATAAGAATCTCCCAAATCGGAGGTCAAACACCCGCTCAAAACTCGAAAATTCGGTCTATGAAGTTTTTTATAAATTTTTCATCAAAATTCCGAAATTAAAAGGGAAATTCGTGATTAGATTAGTGGGTTATGAGCAAAAAGGTGTTTAGAATCGTTACCCAATCAATGACTCTGAAAAGCTCTCGAAATATCTCCCAAATCCGAGCTCTCTAGCTTGAGTTTTGTTAAAAATGGCAAAAACCCTCGTTTTTGAATGTTAAGTACTGTTCAGGCTTTTAATGAATCACGAACGCGGAGTATGTCTCGCGTTCGCGAAGAAGAAAAATGAAGGCTGCTCAATTTATGCTTCGCGAACGCGGAAGCAGGCCCGCGAACGCGAAAGTGAAAAATACGATGGCTCAGAATTGCCCTTCGCGAACGCGTGGCACTGTACGCGAACGCGAAGGGTGGCTTTGCAAAGGTACGCGAACGCGAAGACGCGTACGTGAACGCGAAGAGGAAAGATTAGGCACAGTCTTCAGCTCCAAATTACACTATGCGAATGCGGGGCAATGATGCGAACGCGAAGAGGAAGAGGACCAAAGCTACGCGAACGCGAGGAAGGTACCGCGAACGCGAAGAAGGATTTGGGACCTGCACAGCTGAAGGATTTCCAAACTCCAAAATGCTCCGTTGAGCATTCGAAACACACCCGAGGCCCCCGGGACCTCAACCAAACCTACAGACATATCCCATATCATCATTCAAACTTGTACCAATCCTTAAACCACCTAAAATAACGCCAGAAACTCGAATTAATCAATGATTTGAGCCCAAGAACTTCAAATTCCATCAAAATACATTTTCGATCAAAAACCTAACCAAAACACGTCCGAATGACCTGAAATTTTCCACACACATCCCAAATGACATGATGGAGCTACTGCAACTTCCGGAATTCCAATCCGACCCTCGGATCAAAAATTCACTATCGGACCGGAAACTTCAAAAATTCAACCTTCGGCATTTCAAGCCTAAATGAGCTACGGACTTCCAAAATACATTCCGAACACGCTCCCAACCCCGAAATCACCTAACGGAGCTAACGGGACCATCGTATTTCCATTCCGAGGTCGCCTTCACACTAATCCGACTACGGATCACTTTTCCACACTTAAGCTCTCATTTAGGGACTAAGTGTCCCAAAACTCTCCGAAACTCAACACCGAATGTCCCGGCAAACCAAAATATGAACTTAGGGGAAGCAGTTAATAGGGGATCGGGGCATTAATACTTAAGACGACCAGCCGGGTCATCACAAGTCCACAACCCAATAACAGAGAGGCCTCCAGGCATAAATTCTCAAATTAGAGATATTACCACAATCTTCTACTTGGTTTAAATTTCCAATCAATCAAGTGACTACATGGCACACTCATACAATCTCCCAGTGAGACACGCTCCCACGACCTTCCGCACCAGATAACAAGTTTGCACATCCATACCACCGGTCGCACTAACCGTGTAAAGAAACTCAAGAATCCATAACCAGGTTGCAAAGCCTTTTTCACAAAACACCAATCTCAGGTGACGCTGAAGACAATATCAGCTTACTCTAAACGTTCAAATCCCTTTCCTGCTCATCCGAGCTCGTGACATCCTTGCCAACACCAAACCGCAACCTCGGTTCCTCACTTTCAATTTTTCATGCCGCTCACTGCACCTAACATGCCAATATGCGACAGAATAAGAATTTCATCATAACTCCTGAACCACTAATAGGGTATACACTTCATCATACAGAAACCTTTTACTTAGCTCATTCCAAGAGAACCACAGCAACACGCGAGTAAATTCTCATAACCGTAGAATATGCAAACCCTCAAGTAGTGGTCTAAGCCACCATAACCCTTCCGGGATCTGCCCGCACATAGTAGGCCAAAATACTTGAATACGCCCAAACAAAATCAATTATGGCGGCCGTCAAACCTCGCACGTACCATCACAAATCACATGCATAACTTATTCACGCTGAAGAAACTGATCACCGCCGCCATTGTGCCAATTCAACCATGGATAACCAATCTAACTTCTTCTAGTTCATCCTTAACTTGCCTTAGAGATAATGATGACTCCATTCAACCCATAACGAACTTAATCCCCACTCATCCCGAGTGGCCTTGTATCACGAGATCATGCTGTCTCAAATCCCACAGACCATCTCATACCTTCCTTGTGCGCACATTCGCATCCTCAGCTGGTACGCCCATTCTGATAACTTTTCTACGAATCCGTAGTCACTTCCTCTCATTTTTCCAATGCTACACGGCAAGTTGAAAACATCATAGAACACTCCGAGCCTCTTATCACAATCTGCTACGAAAGCTCGATTCTTAACCATACTGCGGGCTTGAATCCTTAGGCACCGCATTTTTAACCTTTGAATTCACTAGGACCGTTGTTAAAAGTCACCCATTATGGATTGGTCCCAAATATGATTAAATTCAAGGCTCTGCTGGCACAAGAACACCCATCTCAATGGAGCACCCAATTGAATCACTTCCTTGTAAATCACCTCCGTACGAAACACAAATCCTGAGTCTTTCCAATGAACGAACAAGAACCGATAAGGCCATTTATGGCACACATATCTCAAATCATTCGCTCAATTACCACTTATATTCTTTTCCCTTAGCTGAAATAACTCGCCATTATGCCGATAGCCAGAAACCTCGCAAGTAGATAACCATGCAACCCAATCGTAGGCGGTGGGACTCTCCCACTTAACTTGGAGCCACCTGTTACCTAACTCTAGAACCCACCAAGATTCTTTCTTCATTGTCGGCACGATCTTACACATCCAACCCGACAAATTCCTCGAAATCCTTCTATTAGCATTTCATGAACACTCTGAATCTCTAGCAACATTCACATATTCGACTTCTTACTGGATAGTCAATAAAATCCTTCACAGAAGCTTCACCAACCACGCGACCGCTGACCTGCTCACAGGAGATAACCCCCTTGTGGAAATTACACGTCGACATCTTTCAACGTCACTGAACGGGGTACCATCACTACGACATCAATAACCCATCCTGAGCCCGTGCTCATTCACCAACTGTACTAGTCAGTTCACTTCTTATGGACATCAACTAAATGTGCGACAATATCTTCTAATTCAAAGTTATATTGCATCCTTCTTCGTATCAAGCAACTCTCTTTCTGTTGCATCCAATCTCCTGCCGTATAATAGCCAATATTTCAAATTAAGCCTGTGGACCTAATCACCGTCCACTAAAATTCCCAAATCACTCTAAACTTTTCCTCAAGTGTGTAGTTATCCTGCCACTAAGCTCATATGCTACTCTGCCACTCTCCCAATTTGGTCAAACTCACTCCTTTAAGCAACTACTCCACTTTCGCTTCTTACACCTGGCCTTCTAGAAATTTAACCACCGCCTGACACTTCCCACATGTCCTTCCTCATCCTTTGCTGCCCAATTGTTGCCTTAGATCAAATATCTATCTCTGTAGCACTTGAACCAATAGATCGCTACTAACTTCAACCCTTTCCGAAGATCCTCCTTCTCGAGGTGTCAACACCCGAAACACTGACTAAATCCTGAATCACCGCACACTGCCATCTTTGATAGCCGCTTCTCCAATACTATCTCGCAATATCCTACCCCAAAGGCGATTTGTAGAAGATTATAACACCGGCGAACTTAACACGGGCGATGACACCACATCATAGATGAAATTCTACCACGCTTGAAAATACCAAGTCTCGTTACTCCATCAACCCAAACCTGAACAATTATAGTCTGATTGCCTTTCCTCCGCCGGGAATGAAATACCGAATCTCTGAATCAGGCACTGAGTAGGCCTCCTTTCAGGCCATTCACTGCCCCGACACATTGGCAAGTATCCTACCATCATATCAATACTGAGCGATAACAACGCACGAATCGCCATAACAATCGATGCCAAATCTCAAAACCTTAGGTAATATTGATACTGAGCTGAAATGATAGAACGACATTCTGCAAGGCGACGATAATAGCCCAAGCAACCACTCAGGGAGAAATATCCCGCACCACATCTGTAGTACCATTACCATTACTCACTTCCCGATTTATAACCAGCGCTTCACGTCGCATAAGATTGAATGGAAAGGAAATGAAGGCATAAACCTCAAAGGGATCAAATCGCACGATGACGAAATGAAGAAGGGAAGTGCTCCTAACAGCCCTGTAGCCTCTCGAAGATAAGTACAGACATCTCCGTACCGATCCGCAAGACTCTACTAGACTCGCTCATGACTCTTGAGACCTAAGGGAACCTGGTGCTCTGATACCATGTTGTCGCGACCCAAAATCCACTAAGGGTCGTGATGGCGCCGGACACCACTATCAGGCAAGCCAACACCAAGAAGTTAATTAAATTTCCTTTTTAGTATTTATTGAAATTATTACTTTTATACATTAAACAATAAATAATGAAATTCACTGAATAAATAATGATATCCTTAACAAACTTAAATATTGAATAATCCCATAGTCATCCCAGAACCCGGTGTCACAAGTGCATGAGCAATTTCTAGGAAACAATGTAATACAATAACCGTCCGAAATACAAGTTGGACAGTAGAGAAAATACAATACAATACTCTGAAGGAGACTCTGCTGGCTGGGGGTCGTCTCGAGAAGTGCTGCTCACCTAAGTCTCTGTATCAACCATGCCGCTGCGCCAAACTATGCCACTAGACATACATGTGCCTGTGCAATAAAAATGCACAGCAAGTGTAGCATGAGTACGAAAACAAAGCTACCTAGTAAGTATCCCGTCTAATCTCGAAGAAGTAGTGACGATAGGTCGACTTCGACACTTACTAGTGGTCCAATAATATACCGATAACATAGTAAATCAAGAATATTTATAAACACGGCTGTAACTCAATAGCATGAAGCAAGTAAACAGTTCTTTCACTAATAAGGAATTTCTAAATTCATTTTTCATCATTTATACATTTATCTCAAGCCAGGGAGGCAATATTATCATATAAGTTTGCGAGCCAAGAAATACAAGCATGCGCAAATCATGCCGAGGTCGTACGGCCCGATCAAATAAAATATTTAAACTGTGCATTGCCAGAGGGATAAATGGCGCGAACCAAGATGCATCTATTACCCCGCTCGGGAATCATACATGTGACGTGGTCAAATATAAATAAACACATCAAACAGTCAATCGAGAATTCATCAGGGATACAATTACCCAAGAAACGACAACTTCTCTTTAACGGTAAAGAAAATGATGTTTAATTTCTTTAGAAAGTCATTTAGAAATTCGATATGATTTAAGCAATTTAAATTGTCAATAAGGTTATAAATATTTCAAGTATAACATGATTTCGGGTCCTAGACTACCCGTAATTAAGCATAATAGTAGCTACGCACGAACTTTCATCACCTAGTGTATACGTAGTCCCCACAAATAGAAGCACATATCCAATTAATTCATCTATGGGGACAATTCCCTCTTACAAGGTTAGAAAGGAGACTCACCCCGCTCCGAAGTTCCATAACCGGCTCCCAAGCCCTTCCGACGACTCAAATCGTTGCTCAACGCTCCAAAACTAGCCAATGATTATGTAAACCCATTAATATATGCTCAAACACTCATTATAATCCAATTTATAATAATTTCTAACCCCGATCGAAAAGTTGACGAAATCGCCATTAGGCCCACGTGCCCGGATTCCGAAATTTTTCGAAGATAAACTTTACCCATAACCTCACGAACTCAAATATATAATTTACTCTCAACTTCATGTCCAAAATCATGGTCAAAATCCAAGAATACCAAATTTCTAGGCTTTCCTCAAAATCCCAACTTTCTACTAATTTCCATGTTAAAACATATACATAATCGATGTATTTAATTAAAACTAGTATAAATCACTTACCTCATGCTTGGTGGTGAAAATGGCACTCCCAAGTTGCTCCAAAATCGGCTCCCATGAAAGAAAATGGAGTAAAAATGAGCCAAACCCCGATTTTAAAGAGACCTCACCGCCTCCAGCCTTTTCGCACCTGCGGTCACTTGACCGCTTCTGCGGTTCCGCAGGTGCGGCCCCACTACCGCTTCCGCGGTCTTTCTCCAGGCCCCTCAACTCCACATCTGCGGCTCCATACACACAGGTGCGGTCCCGCTTGTGCGGTCCACGCCTCCCCAGCAAAAATCCGCTTCTGCGAGTCCCCTCCCGCTCCTGCTGGCCCGCACCTGCGGTGCTCTTCACGCAGGTGCGGTTACACTAGAAGCCCAGCTGCTTCAGCACTTCCTCAAATTCCATTTTCAATCCGTTAACCACCCGGAATCCACCCGAGGCCCCCGAGACTCGTCCAATCACACCAACCAGTCCCATAACATAACGCAGACCTGCTCCAGGCCTCAAATCACTTCAAACAACGCTTAAAACATAAATCGCCCTCCCATCAAGCTTAATGAACTTTAGAATTTCAAACTTCTTCTTTCGATGCCGAAACCTATCAAATCACGTCTGATTGACCTCAGATTTTGCACACAAGTTATATTCGACATTACGGACCTACTCCAACTTCCAGAATCAAAATCCGACCCCAATATCAAAAAGTCCACTTCCGGTTAAACTTCTCAAAAACCTTCAAATTTCTAACTTTAGCCAAATGACTCCAAAATGACCTACGAACCTCCAAATCCACTTCCGATCGCGCTCCCAATACTAGAATCACCATATGGAGCTATTCCCAGACTCGGAATCCCAAACGGACATTGATAACACTGAAATGCACTTCAACCCAAACTTATAAAATTCTTCAAAATGCTAACTTACAAAATAGGCGCCGAAACGCTCCCGGGTCATCTAAAACCCGATCCGGACATACGCCCAAGTCCAAAATCATCATACGAACCTGTTGGAACCTTCAAATCCTGATTCCGGTGTCGTTTACTCAAAAATCCAGTCTTAGTCAATTCTGCCAACTTAAAGCTTTCGAAATGAGAATTTTCTTTCCAAATCAACCCCGAACTTCCCGAAATTCAATTTTGCCCATGCGTACAAGTTCTAATACCTTAAGTGAAGCTGCCCAGGACCTCAAGCTGCTGAACGACGTGCTAGAGCTCAAAACGACCGGTCGGGTCGTTACACACTTTACTTTACTGCAGTTTCACTTAAACCTACAAGGAACTGTAACTTTACGTTCAGTTCCTATTTTGTAATCACTATTGACTCTGTTGTTGTTTTTAATATAATGCATCATTTAAGCAAACAAAAAAGGAAAAGAATGGGTCACTCCTGATTGTCACTGCTTTTGGACGTCTATGTGTTCTTCAATTTCAAGGCATTAATGCTTACATCAAACATAAAATTGACTGGTAACTCCTATTTTCCTGCTACATGGTAGAATATGAAGTGTGGCTTCACTACCCACATAATTTGGCACTCAATTAGGGGAGTTTGAGCGGAGAGATGCGGCAGAGAATAGGGCAAGAGGAGAGGAGAGAAAAAAGGAAAAGATAATAACTGAATCCCCTAATTTAAGGCACTAATAATAAATTGTATATAAATTGTATGTAAATTTTAGTTAGGACGGGTAATATACAAAATTAGGACAATTTTGATAAATAAGTTTCAAATATTATATAGGAAAGAAAAAATCTCATTTAAAAAAGATTCATCCATAATCATTTCATGTTGAAGATCTAAATCAGCTAAGACTCATTTCCCATTTAAAGTGGGGATTTGCATCTATACCCGTTTTTTGTGTCACGTTTTAACTTGTGTACCCGCTTTTTCGCATAACTTCAGCATACGGGGCTGAAGTAGCAAAGGCAATCATGCAAAACTTCAGCATTCTAGTAGACGGGCCTGAAGTAGCAAGTGTAACTGTTGAACTTCAGCTCTAGAGCTGAAGTTTTTGTTTTGTAACTGGCAAACTTCAGCTCTAGAGCTGAAGTTTTTGTTTTAGTAACTGGCGAACTTCAACTCTAGAGCTGAAGTTTTTATTTTGTAACTGACGAACTTCAACTCTAGAGCTGAAGTTTTTGTTTTGTAATTGTCGATCTTCAGCTCTAGAGCTGAAGTTTTTGTTTTGTAACTGGCGAACTTCAGCTCTAGAGCTGAAGTTTTTGTTTTAGTAACTGACAGACTTCAGCGTTCAGCTCTAGAGCTGAAGTTTTTGTTTTGTAACTGGCGAACTTCAACTCTAGAGCTGAATTTTTTGTTTTGTAACTGGCGAACTTCAGCTCTAGAGCTGAAGTTTTTGTTTGTAACTGACGAACTTTAGCTCTAGAGCTGAAGTTTTTGAAATTATAAAACAGTATCAAGAACAACGTAATATTGTTCTAGGAGCATAAAACTAGAGCTGAAGTTTTTGTTTGTAACTGACGAACTTCAGCTCTAGAGCTGAAGTTTTTGAAATTATAAAACAGTATCAAGAACAACGTAATATTGTTCTAGGAGCATAAAACTCTTTAGTTTTGTCCTTCACTTTCTCTCAAAGGGCCTTTTTTTTATTCAACCCATTGCTGATAAAAACGTAGAGTATAAAATATATATGAAGGACTTTCATAAAGAGAAGTGTATTAGGAATAAAGATAAGTCTGCATATTAACTTTTCTCTGTTACAGTTAAAAAAAATTATTTGCTTCGGCCACACCTTCGTAACACAAAAAATCAAAAAGAAAGTCATTGAGGGCATTACAATTCCAATTCTCAGGTCTATTGGTATTATAAAACAGTTTGACAGCATCACCAAAAAATATTTGGTAAGGAAGCTTTGAATTTCTTCTAATGGAACTATCGGAGGAGAAAGGGGGCTGAAGTTATTTAAAAAATGGGTACAAGTTAAAAATTTTAAAAAAAATAGGTATAGATTAAATGGGAACGACCAAATAGGACGCCCCGTACAATTTTTACCATTTAAAGCTCTAAGTAAGCCATGCCACCCAACAGCCCATTAGCCTTATCTTGTCCAAGATGAGGTTTTTGTATGGAAATATCATTAGGTAGCCGCTTTCAGGACCCTTATTATTTAGACTTTATTCAATTTTTAAAAATTATTTAAAGTTAACCCAAATTTGGCAAACTTCATATCTCTTCTCCTCCTCGCCCTTTTGATATTCAGGTTTGAAATTTTAGAAGGGTAAAAACCTTATATTTGAATTGCCAAAACCAAAAGCTTAACTTCTGTCCGACGGTCTTAATTTCAAAATGCATTCAAACTTCAGATCTCAAACTTGAAGTTAGGCTCTAGTAGTTGAAACTTCATATTCGAATTTAAAATAAAAACTTCATAAACTTTGGCTATTCAACAAAATGTAATGAGAGTGATACTGAGGTTAGAAAAAAGATTTTTTGTTATGTATAAATATTGGTGAAATTACAAGTAATTACAGTTGAAAATAAGATGAAGAAAAATAAATAAATATTCTTCAGGCTGAGGCGCGGATATCTCGCTCTCTTTAAGGAGATTCAAGCCCACTGCCCTTGACTTGTCCCCTCCAGTATACAACAGCCCGACAACGTAGTATGACTCGAACAAACTCTGGACAAGTTGTTAGATTTTCTCCTTCTCATAACTCTCTTTTTCACTACACCAAGTTCATTTTTTTAATACACACTACCATATTTTCCCACACCAAACACAAGGAAGAACACCACTATTTATAGGTGTATAATTTCTTTCATGAAATAAATAATAAGATAGTGGGATAAAAAAAATAGTAGAACATGGGTTGGTAGTTACAAAATATAATCTTTAGTGGGTAATTAGTGGTAGATCATGACACTAGTGATTTCATGAGTTACACAAAATAATGACCACTTTCTTGCCAATTTATAACCATTATCTCACAAGAAATAATACACTTTAATATTAAAATTTTAATATTAAAATGCACTAACACCAACAATAAAGAATGAAGATGTGCTGAAATTTTATCCATTATATCAATTTGGGACTAACATTGCCAAACTTTACATCACTATATTAATTGACCGACATAATTGGTAGAGTGGTCTTGCCATTATAGGATAAGAAACACTTCAATCGTATCACACCTCCCTTGCATTTACAAAAGGGTCGTATACAATCTAGCTAGTTTAGGAGATGAAAGTATTAGGCAGAGTACAGTTATAGCTCAGCCCTGATGAATGCTCAAACTTAATTCTTAGCTTTTATGTTGTTTCCTGTTGGTGCTATTGCATTATTATCCATCTATCGAATCCAGTGGCGAAGTCAGGAAATTTTTTAAGGGTGTTCAAACTTGAAAGAATTACAAAAATAATCGACAAATGGTGTTCAATATATCTTATATACCTCTAAAGCTTAATATTTTACCTATATACACAGTGTAATTTTTCGACAAAGAATGATCAAAATTTCTAGAGTGTAGCTTCACCCCCGCAATCGACTGAAGAGAAATAAATGTGAATTTCTATAGAAGCAATGTTAAAATAATACCGAACGCTGAAAGAAAAAAGAAAGGTGTTAAAACATGTGCTTTTCTATAGTAGTGGTATTAAAAACTTGTATATATGTTAAACGCCATATCCTTGAAGAGCAAGGTTACCTGTAACTTTTGATTTGTCACGACCAAATCTCACATGTCGTGATAGCGCCTCTCTCCATACTAGGCAAGCCGACAACCAATATAAATTACGAAATTTTTAAGTTTGAAAACATAATAAATACATTTAAGAGAAAAATCCCACAATTTCTGATACAAAATACAACGTTCCCAAGGATCCGGTGTCATTGAGTACATGAGCATCTAATTGACAACATAGTCTGACTGATAAAAATATTGTTTAGAAATATAGAACAATACAGATAGCTGAAAGGAAAGAGAGTCAAGGTCTACGGACGCCAAGGCAGCCACCTCGATAGTCTCCAACAGATAAATCTCCAAAAATTAGTAGACGCCATATCCGAAAGCACCTGAATTTGCACACGAAGTGCAGAGTGTAGTATGAGTACAACCGACACAGTGTACTCAATAAGTAACAAGACTAACTTTTGGGCTGAAAGTAGCGACGAGTTCAACAGGTACAGTCTAATTATCGAAATAACAGTACAGAAATGTAGGCATGGTTTTCAAGTTCAACAGATAAACTCAATACAAGTAAAAATAGACCAAACCTGAATGATATGAGGAATATGACTTCTCTATATCTACATGCCAATATACATGTTGTATGTGATGCAACACAATGAAAGTCTCGCGTACTCACACTCTCAGTATTGTCTAGGGCAGATTCAGCCCAGGGAAGATCTATCCCAAATATAAATAGCAACTGACAGTCAGTTACTCAGTACTGTATAGGGAAAATCCAGCCCAGGAAAAATCCATCCCAAATATAAATGCTTAGGGAAAATCCAGCCCAGGGAAGATCCATCCCAAATATAAATGCTTAGGGCAAATCCAGCCCAGGGAAGATTCATCCCAACTGTGGGGGGTGCAGACTTCGGAGGGGCTCCTTCAGCACAAGGGCTATAATAAGCCAGATCCATGCATAAATCAATATAACATGCTGTGGCGTGCAGCCTGATCCCATAAATATCACTCACATCATGTCCTCGGCCTCACTTATTCACTAATCTCTCCAGTCTCTCGGGCTCACAATGTCATGAAAATCATCCCGACATGACGATATGATGTATCAATGAATGGCAACAGAGACTGAGATATGATATGCAATGATAGATGTAACTGAGTACAAAATTACAAATTAAACAAGTATTCAACAACAACACGACCTCTATGGATCCCAAAAAATATCGGCATATAGCGTAAGCATAATTTTAACATGAGTCTCAGCTCAATCTTTCTAACACGTGGAGGATATGTGGATAAATGAAACGATTATTTTGACTATGTAACTCCACGAAATGAATTAAGTTACAATTTTTTTGTTACACGCCCACACACCCGTCACCTAGCATGTGCATCACCTCCAAACCAATCACATAACACGTAATTCGGGGTTTTATACCATCAGAACCAAGTTTAGAGGTGTTACTTTTCTCAAACCGTGCAATTCTTTATTCCAATAAGGCCTTGCCTCGCGAATTGGCCTTTGAACGCCTCGAATCCAGTCACAAATAATTCAATAAAATCAACACGAGGTAAAGGAATCAATTCCGTATGAAAATGCTAAATTTCACAATTAAAATCCGAAAAGTCAACTCAAAAGTCAATAGTAGGGTCCGCGTCTCGGAATCTGACAAAAGTCACAAATATGAACGCTCATTCAACCAAGAGTCCAACCATACCAAATTTACAAAATTCTGACATCAACCCGACCTCCAAATCCTAAATTTTTATTTTTAAATCCCTAAGCCCAAATTCTCGATTACACCTCAAAATCACGTAATCTAGTCGGAAAATCCAATAATAATTCAATATTATTGAGTAAAAATGATCATAAGTGACTTACCTCAAGAAGTCCCGTGAAATCTCTCTTAAAAATCGCCCCAAACTGTGCTTGAAAGGTCCAAAATTAGAAAGAAATCTCGGACCCTTCGACTTATACACTGGCAGGGGTTTTGCACCTGCGCCCTATTTTGTCGCTTCCGTGAGACCACTTATGCAGTCAATTATTACGCACCCGCGGAACTCACTGAGCCTCAGCTCCTTCGCTTCTGCAGAGTCGCACTTGCGAGATTTCCTTCGCTTCTGCGAAGCCAAATCCCTTTCCCATTTCCCGCTTCTGTGCCCTTCCCTTTGGACCTGCGACCTCGCAGGTGCGGGAAAATTCTTCGCACCTGCGAGCACTGGCCAGTTCCACTCATGGCCGCTTCTGTGATGGCTTGTGTGCATATGCGGCTGTGCACCTGCGATCAAAAGCTTCGCAAGTGCGATCACACCAGTAGGCAGAAGTTCTAGCAATGTTTCAAGTCGAATTTTTGATCCGTTAACCATCCGGAATCCATCCGAGGCCCTCGGGACCTCAACTAAATATACCAACAAGTCCTAAAATATCATACGAACTTAGTCGAGGCCTTAAATCACATTAAACAACACTAAAAATACGAATCACACCCAATTCAAGCCTAATAATAACTAACGAATTCCAACTTCTACGTTTGATGCCGAAACCTATCAAATCAATTCAGCTTGACCTCAAATTTTGCACACGAGTCATAAATGACACAACAAACCTATTAAAATTTTTGGAAGCAAAATCCGAGCCCGATAACCACAAAGTCAACCCTCGGTCAAACTTCTAAATTTTCAAAACTTCTAATTTTTCAACTTTCGTTGTTTCAAGCCAAATTCAACTATGGACTTCCAAATAAATATTCGGACACACTCCTGAGTCCAAAATCATCATACGGAGCTATTGGAATCATCAAAACTCTATTCCGGGCTCATTTACACATAAGTCAATATCCGATCAACCTTTTCAACTTAAGCTTACAACTTTGAGACTAATAATTGTCTCAACTCATTTTGAAACATTGCCGGGACCAAACTAACTACCCCGAAAATCACATAACAATAATTGAACATAGAATAAGAAGTAAATGGGAGAACGGGGTTATAATACTCAAAATGACCGGCCGTGTCGTTACATGGTTAATCCATTTTGGTCTACTTTAAAAAAGAATCCATGTTAGGTGAGTGATCACAAGTATATATTTAACTTAATACACGTCCACACACACGTGATACCTGTGTCATATATATACTGGCGAATGATTATATGGGAATCAAAATTTACTTTCAGATTTATTATTTAGATAGATGCAAAATAAGAAAGAAAATTCATCTGAAAGTAGATAAATGCCTAGGTCCAACTTGTTCTTTTTAATTACTACAAATTGTATGGGTCAAAATCTGACCACAAGCGGATTACCAATAAAGGAAACAGTAAAGGGTCGACCAAGCCATGGACGTACCCGTATGGCATAATGGCGACGAGTTTTCGGCCACTGCCGAGATCGAGCCATCCAGAGACTTGCACAGCAGAATATATGCGTTCATACTTGAGTAAGTAAAGAGGAATATAGTCGAGAAGGGTTATGCTGGTTAAAAATCGCTGGATATAGGGGGAAGATGGGTACTATATATATGAGAGATAAAGAAGAAAGAAAGGGGGGTCCCAGAAGAGAAAAAAGAACTGAAGACTTAGAGGGACCTCTGAGTAACAAAGCAAGAAGTCTAGATTTTGGGTTACAAACCTTTGTAATCGCCATTGTTGAATCAATAAAGATAGATCTCATAGTTATCAACGAGATTCCTTCCTTATCTTCTTTGCTCTTACGAATACGGAACAATATATCAAAGATGTAAGCTTATCATTTACGTTTGATGTCTTTTAATCATTTTAAGAAATGTTATATAAACTCAGCCTCATTTGATTCTAGTATCCAATATGCTCAGATCTAAAGTTAATGTTTGGCTAGGATTTTCCCTCTATTTTATCATTAATTGGTTTGACTAAAGGCTCAACATTTTTTGGTCAAACAATTTTGCGCCGTCTGTGGGGTTTTCTTAGTCAAATTTTTTAGTTTCCTTTAGATCTAGGACTAGCCAAGTATTACTTCCAGGCTGTCACAACCTCCCCATTTCGGTATAAACACCAACTCGAAAGAAATGGTAGATAAGCTTTTGAGATAACCGTGTCAAGCAAGGACAGATCTCTACATAAAATAGAAATTGCGATCTATGTCTATGCAAAACCCACACCTCACCCGTAGCGATGGGTTTGGCACATCATATGCATGTTTAAAGTAGGATCACGGTCGCTATGCGCTTGGCATGACCACAACCCCATGTGACGTATTCACCTTGTATATCGGCCTGTACTCCCACCTCTTAGGAAGGGATGATAGCCTACTGTGTGACCCCTTTGAAATAGCGGGCATATCCGGCCTTATTTTCGTACCCACACGCATTGGATGATTTATGAACAAAGTATAACATGTTTCTCTTATTGTTTACGCATATCGGACTGGGACTCGGTCTCGATGTCCCAATGGGTAAAGTAAGTTCAACCCACGAGAAGCCTAGGCACGAGTAAAACACGGCCGCCAAACCTGAAACCATCATTCAGGTACGAGGCAAAGCGAGCGACCCTACAACGCTGCTCCTCCTTTCACCGACTTGCCAAGCCGAGGTAAGGCAATTTTGTTTGGGTTCAACTTATCACGCTCTCTTGTTGGGTCAGAATAGGAACACGAACAATCTCATAGGTACACATACGAGGAACAAACACCACCAAAACACCCCAGGAAAAAATTCCTAACTACGCCATCTCGAAAGCAATGACCGAACAAAGCCCTCTAAGTCGTACCATACTACAAACAGAGACGATTCGGCACGGGTCGACTATTAAGAAACAATCTCCAAGACTGGGACTCACTCATGAAACGCACAATATTCTCCAAAGAAAAGCAAGGTTAAGCGAACCAGGACTTGCCCTGACGCACGCATAAACTGTTGGACTTTAAAGGCATTGAGCTTCAAAGACTTTAAGCATTGGGCTTTAAAGTATAAGAGCGTGAATTGGAAATGGTGGGAAATAAAATGGAGGGAAATGAAAATTTGAATGAAGTGAGCTTTTGACTTGCACTTTGTCCCTCACTGGTGAGGGACAACTACATTTGTGTGCTTATATATAGAATCACTTCTTAAAGCTCTTAAAAGGAGTTGAAGAGAATGATCCCTCGCGTCGTCGTCGTCGCTCGCTCGGCTCGGCTTCGGCTTCGGCTTTGGATTTGGATCGATGATAAGATTATTTTTTGGACAAAATTTATTTAATTAATTATTTAATAATTAATTAAATGCCAGATCACTGCTGAAGATTCAGAACGATAGTCTAGCCGCGGTCCTGGCGTAACCGCGGTAGGACCGCGCCAGAACCCTGCTGCAGATTCAGAGGGCCACTCTGGCCGCGGTCCTGGCGTAAACTTCTGAAAATGCACCTTTTCCAGAACAAACATCACACCTCTTCCAATAATTGCCTATAAATTCTAAGGCATGGCTTCGTTTTTAACACACCAAAAACATTACAGAACTTCCTTCTTTCTGAAAATATTACATTCTAATTCGCAGTCTCTCTCTCTCAAATTCGTAAGTGTGATTTTGCTCCGTTCTTTAAGTTCGTTGGTACCCTGCAGTTTGTATTGCCACTGTTGCAGGAAGGTTTATTCCGTTTTATCCTGGGAGGATTTAATCCATTACCTTGGCAACGTGTGAGGGGGTTAAAATTCCTTAAGGACGCACAAGCAAATTGTGGACTCGGAATATTTCTTAATCTTTACTGTTTTTCCAATTTCTTTTATTCTTCTAACAGTTTTTCTGATTTTGTGTTTTAACACAGTAGCAACAACATAAACATACGGCGATGAATAACATTCTCCAATAAAAATAATACAACGGGTTACAATTTCGACCTCGCTCGAATTAACACCCTTACGGCCATCGGTCATCGCCATATGAAAGGAAGGTTCGACCTCGCTCGAATTTATGATATAATAAATAACATAATAATTTTATTATATCAGCCCTAATTATTATTATTAAAACTAACTTTGACTATTATGAATCCAAAATATTGGGAAATGATAAGGGTTAAACAGGTATAAAATAATAAATTATCCATTGGTTTTTGAAGTTGGACAAATAAAAGTGGATATCTACTTCTAGTATAGTGGACAAGTAAACTTGGTTGGAAGGAGTTTAATTTTCTCTTAACAATTAGAAACCATCATCATTAATTACTAGTAGTACTCAATTTTGTTACTCGAACTCTCCAGAAATACAACCATACTTACGTTAGAGAATCTCTAAAAATACAGTATTTTGAAGGATCCGTCACGCGTCCAGTCAAATTCGTAAAGAATGCGAACGAACATAGTTACTCAGTAACGTACGTATACAAGCAAGATTGTCATAATCTAGGAGCACTAAATATGAGTAATCCGAAACCAAGAACCACATAAGAGTGACAAAATTACACTTTCCAATTCAATATTAAAGAGCCGAACCACAGAAACTGACACAATATAGCTGAGAAGTAAAAACCGCTGAACGGTCATTTACATGCTTTTCAACCAAATCTCATTAATTGCTTCACTCAAAACTTTAATTTGCTGGACTCTTCACTGCTAAAGAGTAAAAAAAAATTCATTTTAGTGTCATTAATGATCTCAACAACCTTTCCACTTACCCTCCATTTACTTATATAAAAATCACCAAATTTTCTTTCAAATTAAGCTCAACACAAATTAAACAATGGCTTACACTTTCATCAGTATTATTCTGTGTCAATTCTTGTTACTAATGACTACAACTTTGGCAGGAAAAGTTCCAGCAATTATAGTGTTTGGTGATTCCTCTGTTGATTCAGGCAATAACAACCAGATTTCCACTGTTTTAAAGAGCAATTTTGAGCCGTACGGTCGTGATTTTTACGGTAAAAAACCAACTGGGAGGTTTTGCAATGGGCGAATTCCGCCGGATTTTATATCTGAGGGTTTTGGATTGAGGCCATTTGTTCCAGCTTATTTGGATCCGGCATTTGATATATCTGATTTTGCTATGGGCGTTTGCTTTGCTTCTGCTGGTACAGGGTATGATAATGCCACTTCTGATGTGCTTGTAAGTTTTCTTTTTTGCCTTTTATATGTTTTTTTTTATGATTAAAAGTTACTCAGTATTTGACGACACCTTGGAGTAACGGTAAAGTTTATCTTCGTGTGACTTATAGATCACAAGTTTGAACAGTGGGAGCAGCCACTAATACTTGTATTAGGGTAGGCTGTCTACCTCATATCCCTTGTGCTACGGTTTTTGCCTGTACCCTATGTGAGTGCGAGATGCTTTGTGCGTCGAACTGTCCTTTTTAAAATTTACTCGCATTTGATATTTACACCAAATCAACAACACAACAAATCAATGATTTACTCGCATTCGGTGTTTACACCAAATCGACGATTGCAAAACAAATATTTTTAATGTACTCATTTGTCACTTAACAGATAGGAGTATGTATTTTTACTTAATTTATAATTTACTATTGTCGTTAAAATACTTGATTTGATATAAACATAATATGATAATACGGATAAGTAAGAATTCTATATTGACATCAGCTTGTTTTCTAGCCTACTGATACTGTTTTTGGCATTGACCGTCAGGTCGGATTGTAATGTTTATTCAAAGCGTAAGACGTGCTGCCTTTTGTTATATATGGAAATGGAAGGACACGTAGAACCCATAATATAATTAAGCTTTTCTCTTTCTTCTTCGTTTTCTTTTTTGAGAAATGTATATTTTAGTCGCCTCCAAAAAAAATACACATATTGTAAAAAAAACATTGACTAGTAAATATAATTAGTTTTGGCCGACCGGTCAATCTTATATTTTACTCTTTTTTTTCTTTGAATGAATAGTCGCCTCCAAAAATAATAATCGATAAATTTTTTTTTTTTGTATATATGTATTATATATATAAATATACACATACTGGAAAAATTTTTTGACTAATAAATATAATTAGTTTTGGCCGACCGGCCAATTTTATATTTTACTTTTTTTTCTCTTTGAATGAATAAATCATGAAGCAGTTCTAGTGTTTTCTAGATCATTTTATGTTAGATATATACTATTTGCTAAATTCCATTATGTATGCGCGCTTGATTTACTAAAATTACATTAGGTTGAATGTGAAGCAGTTGGGTAATAAGTAGTACTTATAAAAAATTTGAAGCTGTTGAAGTGAGTGATCATTTCAGCTAAAAGTTTAAGTTTTTAGAGAGAACACACTTTTATTTATTTAATTATGTCTTCAACACGCTCCCTCACGTGCAAGTGTAATTTCTTATTTATATTGGGTAGCAATGAGATTGAAATCCAGGACCTCTGCTACTATGTTAAAGTGTGTGATCATCTCATCTAAAAGCTTAACTTGTTAAAAGAATTATTTACGTTGTTACTAATTACAACTATTTTTTCTTAGTAGGATGTGATACCTTTGTGGAAGGAAGTGGAATACTACAAGGAATATCAGAAAAAACTAAGAGCATACGCAGGCAAAAAGAAAGCGAAATACATAATAAAAGAGGCATTATATTTAGTCAGTATAGGAACAAATGATTTTTTAGAGAATTACTACTCAATGCAAAGCAGACGTGCATCTCAATACACAGAAGATCAATTTCAGATTTTCCTTCTTCGACTTGCACAGAATTTTGTAAAGCAAATTTATAAAATGGGAGCAAGGAAAATTTCCTTAACTGGACTTCCTCCAATGGGGTGTTTGCCTTTGGAAAGAGCAACAAATTATATAAGTGGAAATGGAGATGGATGCAATGAGAAATATAATAATGTGGCTAAGCATTTTAATGTGATGTTGGGTGGTTTAGTTCAGAAACTAAACAAAGAGCTTCCTGGGATTAGAGTGGTTTTTGCTGATGCTTATAATCTCTTGCTACATATGATCAGAAAACCTTCTTTTTATGGTAAGTCTTTTTTTCCTATTTGCATGGATAATATATTCCTATAGGATTAAAATTTTAAACATTAGTATAAAATACATTATCAATCTAATTTAACTTGTTGTAAAGGGTTGTCAAGCAGATCTTTTTACCATGGTTTTTTCATATGCTTTTTAAATATTTTAAATTATTAATTATTGTGACTTGTAGTACTTTTGATGTAATTTTAAAATATGTAAATTTTATTTGAAAGAAACTAAATATTCTATTTTCGAATTCGCGGTCAAAATTGAGAAGTTTAACCTCAAATGCATAAAGCAAATTGGAACAGTGGAAGTGTAAGTTATTAATTAGGAGATGTGAGCAGCTCTAATAGTTTATAAGAGTACTATTATTTTATGCTTTTCCAATATAATAATTCAAGTTGGCGAAATGATCTTCAAATAGAACAAAAGATAGCATATATAAATATAGGACCCTACTCTCTTCTTGTATTCAACGATGATATTACGCACCTAAAATTAGCTTAGCCCCTTCAAAACTTATTTAAATCTCATAAAGTTTTGGCAAAAGTTCTTCTACAAATTAATTGCTTTCTCTATTTGTCAACTTAAAAGGTTCTAAAATAATTAATCTTTTTTATCTCCACTTCATGCAACCAACTTTTCTTCAATATGTTGAAGAAAATCAATTTTTTCAATATACATGCATTTATCCATTTATTTATACATTTTAATCTTTTTATGTGCGTACCTTTTGGAAAACAGGGTTTGAAGTGGCAGGTGTAGCATGTTGTGGCACAGGATTATTTGAAATGGGTTATTTGTGCGATAGTTTAAACCCATTGACATGCACAGATGCAAGCAAGTACGTATTTTGGGATGCTTTTCATGTGACGGACAAAACAAACCACATTATCTCTAATTTCTTGATGAAACATGTCTTTCACCAATTTCAATAGTTGCACTGTTGGATCATATCATGTGCATTGTAGATTTGGTAGGTCGACGCATTCACTTGTTTTTACTGGTTTATTTTATTTTTGGCGCGTTTATCGGAAATAACGTCTTTGCCTTCACAAGGTCGAAGTAAGAACTGCATACATACTATCCTTCTTAAACCTCAATTATAAGGTTTTAATGGGTAATATATTATTGTTGTTGTTGTTGTGTACTCGATTCTTGGGTGGAAGGTGCAAGAGCGTGGTACGAAGAATTTGAAAAGAAAATATTTATTGTACATTTTTATAGTCTCAAGGGTATATGACTATCAGACTAGACATGTATACTTGTCGATTTCTGTAAGGGAGTTCGAGATCAAACACACTTATTATGGAAACTAGTTTTATGGTACACTTTTTGTGTGTACACCTTATATAATTGAATATACGATTTTAAAAAATTAAGTAATTATTATTAAATAATGTGTTTGAGCTATTGAACAAAAATTAAAAGAAAATATTGTTGCCTCATTGTATTCAAAGCCAGAAAATCAGAAAAAGTTAGTTTAAGAAAACAAAACAGAAAAATTCCGAGCCCACAAGTTTCTTGTGTGTCCTTAAGGAATTTAATCCCCTCAGTTGCCCAAGGTTTCGGATTAATTTCTCCCAGAATAGAACGGAATAACTATTCTGTGATAGCGGTACTTCAAATCACAAAACTTCGGCGAACTCAAATGGCGGAGCAAATCACACAAAACGCTTACGTTTTTTCTTCAAAATATAATGCAGAATGCAAAAGATAGTGGGGAGAGATTTTCAGATTTCGGTGCTAAAAAATGAGGTTGAGTCTCTCTATTTATAGCCAACAGAGTTGAGTCCCAACAGGTGCAAATGTGCCTGTTCGTTTGAAGAGGTATCTATTCGATAGAATTTCTGTTAAACGGAATGGCAGGTCGCGAATTTGACCGTTGGAAATAATGCCGCGAATTTAATATTTTTTCGCACAAAAATATTAGGAAAGGAAATATTAAATGATGGAAATGAAAAATAAATTTGGTCCAAAAAAAGTATTAATTAGTCATATCAATTGACCAAATCCAAATCCAAAGCCAAATAGAAAGTTAAGCCGAGCGAGCGACGACGTTAATCAATCAAAAGTAAATGTGCAAGGAAATCTCCCGAAGTACCGCCTCGTAGTCTCAAAAGTAAATGTGCAGGGGGGTCTCCCGAGGTACCACCTCGTAGTCTCAAAAGTAAACACACAGCTCAACCCGATAAATACAATAGTTAACAGCAAGAATTCTACAGTTAAGACTGATACAGATCAAGGAAAAATAGGAAATCAAATAGGCATGCTGCACAGAGTTCAAATAAGCAATTAAAGCACGTAGACATGAGATATTAAACTAAACAAGATAATTACACATGCTGGTATAACTCAATTAAGATGAAAACACGTTACTACTCAGTAAAAACTGGATTTTACAATAATTAGCCCTTGTACGCACTCGTCACCTTGCGTACACAGCGGTCACATAACACAACAGTACCAAATCTTAAGAGGATTTCCCCCACACAAGGTTAGGCAAGCTACTTACCTCGAACCCGGCTCAATCTGTCAGTAACAATGCCTTTTCCACGATTTTCCGACTCCGAATGGCCCAATCTAGCCAAAAGCAATTACATACCATAAATATGACTATAAGAAACTAATCTAACTAATGAAATTAAGGTTTAAGCAAGAGATTAGAAAATCGTTCCAAAAAGTCGACCCGGGCCCACGTCTCGAAATCGGGTAAAAGTCACAAAATATGAACATACATTCACTCACTAGTTCACTCATACCAAAATTATCCCAATCCGATGTCAAAATCCCAATCAAAACTAAAAATTTTGGTTGATGTTACGAAACTTAGCTCAAAGTAATAACATAAAACAAGAAGATAGACAACAATGTAGAGAGAAAGAGAGAAGAGAATCTTATTACTTCATGTATTCAAGTGTGTACAATGTGATGCCAAAACCCTCTATTTATAGGATTACATAGAGGCATACAAAAGAATGCCATAAACATGACATTAAACATTTGAGATCATGGAGGAAGATCATGGGGAGGTTATGGAGGTGTGGGAGTTACAACTATAATGGTGAGAAGTAGTGGGAGTTATCTACATAATGGAGAAGAGTAGTGGGAGTAACTTCTTTAGTAGTTATAGACATCCACTACAAAATAATATTTCATAACACTCCCCCTTGGATGTCTATAGATAATGTGCCTCGTTAAAACCTTACTAAGAAAAAACCCTGTGGGAAAAAATCTTAGTGAAGGAAAAAGAGTACACATATCTTGTAATACGCATTATTTGCTGCCTCATTAAAACCTTGCCAGAAAAACCCAGTGGGATAAAATCTTAGCTAAGGAAAAAAGAGTACAGCGCGTATTTGCCTCCCCCTGATGAAAACATCACTTTATTCTTCGGAGACGACGAATTCCAAGCTTGTATAACAACTTTTCTAATATTGAGATCGGCAATGCCTTCGTGAATTATTCCGCCAAATTATCACTTGAAGGAATTTCTTGAACATCTATTTCATCATTCTGTTGAAGATCATGTCTGACAAAGAACTTTGATGAAATATATGATTTATTCAGTCTCCTTCAATATTCTTCTTTCAATTGAGATAAGCAAACATCAGCTTCTTCATTATTATTGGAATCTTCTCTTCAAAGAAAAGTCACACATCTTGTGAAATGATAATATGACAATTCCTCACATACAAATAGATTGTTTGAAGAACGGACTTCAATAAATGCCTGCATTTGCATAAACAACATAACCTTGACAATATTTGTTAGAATAAACAAATCTATATCAAGGATTCTTTTTGCAATATAATACTAATCATATTTCAATATCTCCATATAGCCTTTATACTTTCAGTTGTTGGGACTATTCGTCCAACTTCATATTTTTCAGATGAAGTCAATTTTCATTGCATATTTTTCATTTGGCCAATCATTTATCTGTCCAAATTCCATGACAGATTTGAGCTCAAGATCCTCGTCAATATTAATAATATTGAGCGCTACATTATATTAACAACATCATCAACGATCATTTTACATCGGTTCCATCATCGCATAATAAAGACATAACTTATCGAGATCTCATTATTTTCAGGTACCTGAGCCTCTCCCATGAGGTCTTATAAAATGTTATGTCATGGTGCTTTTATAAAGCACTTGCCTCCTTATTATGACCATCTTGAACATTTGCTCCTCTCCTTCTTCAAGGAGTTTTATCTTTGGAACCGATTAGTCTATTACGCTTCAAGAGTTTCATAGACTATGTCCATCATGAACTTTATTCTATTTGGAGCATTAGTAGCTGAAATATGACATTTAGTTTGGGTCAGCAAATGCGCATGGAACACATATTTTTGAAAATGAATTATCACTTGAACTTCAGTTTTCATATTTCTTGTACGAGGATCTAATATACTCATAATAATTCTTCCATGTATTACTTTTTTTCAGCTGCTCATTTTCTCCCCCTAATATTGGGATCACCAACACATATCCCACACCTTCATTGAGACCAATCTTTGTGCATTGTGTGGCACAATTAAATCTATATAGTACATCCATATTTCTAGATGAAATATTTGGTTCCTGACCCTGAACCAATTGTGATGGGGAGAATTTATCATAACTGTGGCTAGAGATGCGTACAAGTGCTATTGTATATTAAATAATAAATAATATACTTTAATACAAAATTTCTATTTGGAGTTTTGTTCTCATAACCAATGGTTTAGCTTAATTGGAGGCATACAATTTCTGCTAAACCAACTTGGATTTAAACCAGCATTATCAAGATAAATTATCATAATATATATATTCTGGAACTGTGCTCTAATAATTTGACAAACAACCTTGCAAAACCAAAGTGCAAGTTGATAATAAACGCACATGTGACCATACAATAGATGCATCTATTAAAATCATATTAATAGTAAACGATCCCATGGCAGGTGATTGGGCCCATACATATATATATCACCTTTTATTCGTTCCAGATATCAAGGGATTCAATCCCAACCTTAACTAGTATATCATGAGAAAAAAAACATCACAAAGAGAATTCTTAAAGAATCTTCTATTTCTTTAATATATTGCCCAATGTGAATTCTCAATCAATTTTCACATCATATTGAACCAGGATGGTCAACTGGTCATGCCAACTAATATTTGTTTCAATAAACTCTAGTTTACTTATGGCATGTGATTCCATCACGATGCTTATACATCTGTAGTACAAATAGAAGAAAAAATCGGGTAACCTTTCATATTTACCCGGTATGAATATAGTAATATAAAGATATTCAATCTTCCTTTCATTTATAGTCTCACAAATGCCAACCACTTTGGCTATTATACTTAAAACTCAAAAGTTTCGTTGTGAGACTACTTACAATATCAATGTCATGAACAATTTCATTTATCGGAAGTAAAAAATTAGCCCTTTCGGAGCTCTTAATTAATTTGTACTACAAGACTTTTTTCTCACCATCCATATGGTGAATGTCTCCTTCACGGAGAGAAAATCATATCATAATAATTGTCATGGTCAAAATCATCATAAGCGAAATCATTTCTTACTTTAGTTTGCCTTTAACAACTTTTTATAAAGCATGACAATATATTTTTGGCGTACCACATGTACGCGACCGATAATATTCATGTAACCACATTGTAATATTTATTAACTTTATTTCTCTCAAACCTCCTTAGAGCTGAGTTGTGGTATTTATACAACCATGTATAAGCACATTCTTATGCATAATTTATATCACATGTATATTTTCACATTCACTTTCAGAATGAGTCTGCATTTGCAATGCTTGTCACAAGTCGCATTCTTTCAAAAATGGACTATATTGTCTGAGCGTGCCTCATATTTACAGACTATATTGATACACAATTCCTTCACCTTGAAGGATTATTCTGAGAACCCTTATTGTTCTCTTTTTTACATTTACCACAATGATGACTATATTATTTTGGTCTTTGGCACGCCCACGTTCATTAGTCAACCACTTGCTTTATGTAGACTTATTATGCATCGCTATCACATTCACTTCAAGAATGGAGCAAATCAAGTGGGACAACTTCATGCATTTTCATGAAAAATATATATTTCTTTAGTCATCATTATATCATCAATATGGTGCACTGGGACTCAAACCCAATGCCTTACCTGTGTAAAAGGTATGATAGGCCATAATGCGTTGGGACTCAACCCAATTCTTATTATCATGTTGCATCAGGACTCAAACCCGATGTTTACTTTCGTGGTGCGTTGGGACTTGAACCCACCGTCTTATCCTTAATTAATGGCATAATATGCCAAAGTAGACTCACCCTTGAGACTTTCATGGTATACTACTTTTAATAGTAATAAAAGTAAACTCATATATGTGTTACACAATAAGTATCTATTTACTGGTAACAAAGGAATCAAAGTTCTTCAAATCACTTTGCAAAAGCTGGCGTAGCTCCTTAATTTATGTACATCTTTGGTCTCTGGTTTAGTATGTAACATTTAGCTGCATCATTATATGCTTCTGATTCTCATATAACATCTAACCTGAACATTAGGTGAAAGAGATTAGACTAAACTAACAATAAATATTAGAAAGAAAAACATGGAGTAGAAATTAATTTACATCTAAGTATTTTCAACTTTACAAAGTAATACTTAGTATTGGAAACTTTTCCGACAAATAAAGAACCTTTGAGAAAAACTAACAAGAAAATGAATTAATTAAAAAAAAATTAGAAAACTGTATCTTAGCATTATATGCCTTTTCACGATGTACTAGTCTCCTCAACCTTGATATTCCTTTTATTATATTTCATAACATTATTTAAAATTGCTAAATGAAAAAGAAAAACTCATCTCTTCCAGAGGAATATCAGGCACAGCAGACATATGCTTTTTCTGATGTAAGACAATTTTGTAGATGTAGTAACTCAATTGGATAGAGACTCGTGCTGATAACGTGTTACGAAACTTAGCTCAAAGTAATAACATAAAACAAGAAGATAGACAACAATGTAGAGAGAAAGAGAGGAGAGAATCTTATTTCTTCATGTATTCAAGTGTGTACAATGTGATGCCAAAACCCTCTATTTATAGGATTACATAGAGGCATACAAAAGAATGCCATAAACATGACATTAAACGTTTGAGATCATGGAGGAAGATCATGGGGAGGTTATGGAGGTGTGGGAGTTACAACTATAATGGTGAGAAGTAGTGGGAGTTATCTACATAATGGAGAAGAGTAGTGGGAGTAACTTCTTTAGGAGTTATAGACATCCACTACAAAATAATATTTCATAACAGTTGAAGAACTTTTCACATTTTTCCCAATTTTTTCAACCCAAATCCGAAATTAAAGGATGGAATTAATGATAGATTAGTGGGATATAACCAAAAATAAGTGAAGAATCATTACCCAATTGATGTATCTGAAAATCCCTCAAAATTTCATCCAAATCTGAGCTCTCTATCTCAAGTTATGTTAAAAATGGCTAAACCCTCGATTTTGAAATATAATCTACTGCCCAAGCATTTTATGCGGCCACATCCTCGCGTTCGCGTTGAACCTAATCACTGACCAAAAATTCCTCCTTCGTGAACGTGAGTGATTTCTCGCGAACGGGTAGCTTCCACTGCCTGCTGCTTCGCGAACGCGTTCTCCACTACGCGAACGCGTAGAACAAAACCTTGGGGTCCCAGCTGCTCTACTTTCTCTACGCGGACGCGATGCATTGCTGAACATACCTTCGCGAATGCGGCCCCCGCTTCAAGAATGTGAAGCGCAAATCTCCTCCTACCTCCAACTCCTCTTCACGAACGCGGAACTCCCCTCGTAAACGCGAAGAAGGAAACCAGCAATTGGAAAACCAGAAAATTCTGCAACTTCCACAAGTCCAATTTTAGTCTGTTAACCACCAGGAATCCACTCGAGGGCCCTGGGACCTCAACCAAATATACCAATAAGTCCTAAAATATCATATGGACTTAGTCGAGCCCTTAAAACACATCAAACAACAACAAAAACACGAGTCACCCTCCAATCCAAACTTAATGAACTTTGAAACTTCAAACTTCTACAACTAATGCCGAAACCGATCAAACCACATTCGATTGACCTCAAATTTTACACAAAAGTTATATTCAACATTACGGACCCACTCTAACTTCCGAAATCAGAATCCGACCCCGATGTCAGAAAGTCCACTCCCGGTCAAACTTCCCAAAAATTTAACTTTCGCCATTTCAAGCCTAGTTCAGCTACAGACTTCAAAAACACAATCCGGGCGCGCTCCTAAGTTCGGAATCATCCAACAGAGCTAACATAACCGAAGAAAATCCATTCCGGAGTCGTCTTCAGACAGTTCTAACTACGGTTAAAATCCTAAAACTTAAGCTTCCGTTTTAGGGACTAGTGTCCCAAAACACTCCAAAACCAAAAACAGAACCTCCCGGCAAGTTACATAAGCAGAAAAAGATACGGGGGAAACATTAAATAGGGGATCAGGGCTATTACTCTCAAAACGACCGGTCGGATCGTTACAGACTTGCACTTTAACCAAACATCCCCGCATTTTAAAATATTTTAAGTTGGGTTTCCTTCCTTTCCATTTTTTATATGGAATGGATTGCGTTTTTCTATGGGGACTCGATTGAGTATTCGGTTAGCTGTAAGAATAGCTTTCCCCCACAAGTTCTGAGGTAAACCAGAACTTATTAACAAGGCATTCATCATCTCCTTTAACGTTTTATTCTTTCTTTCCGCAATTCTATTAGATTACAGTGAGTAAGAGGCGGTTATTTGGTGACTAATTCTATATTCCAAACATATTTCTTCAAAAGGAGATTCATATTCGCCGCCCCTATCACTTCTTATCATTTTGATCTTTTTGTTTAGTTGCATTTCAACTTCATTTTTGTATTGCTTGAATGCATCAATTGCTTCATCTTTACTATTAAGTAAGTAAATATAGCAATATCTAGTATTATTGTCAATAAATGTTATGAAATACTTTTTCCCACCGCGAGATGGTATTGACTTCATGTCGCAAATATCTATGTGAATTAAGTCTAAAGTATTTGAATTCCTTTCAACTGACTTATAAGGATGCTTAACATACTTTGATTCCACACATATTAGACATTTCGAGTTATTGCATTAAAACTTAGGCAATACTTTCAAATTTATCATTTTTTTCAAAAAATTTTAAAGTTGACGTGGCCTAAACGTTCATGCCATAAATTATTTCACTCAAGCAAGTAAGAAGAAGCTGAAATTTTATTCATATCAATGGAAATTGCATTGAGTTTGAAAAGGCCCTCAGTAAGATAACATTTTCCTACATACATTTCATTCTTACTAACTACAACCTTGTCGGAAATAGAAACACACTTAAAGTCGTTCTTGACTAGAAGTGATATCGAGACTAAATTCTTCCGCATTTCAGGAACATGAAGGACATCATTTAGAGTCACAATCTTACCAGAAGTCATCTTCAAAGCTATCTTGCCCGTTCCTTCAATTTTTGCAGTAGCGGAATTTGTCATAAAAACTGTCTCGTCGGGTCCAGCGGGAGCATAAGAAGTAAACAACTCCTTGTTACCACAAACATGACGAGTTGCCCCCAAATCAATCCACCATTCTCTAGGATTTTCGACTAGGTTGCATTCCGAAGCATGGCACATAAATCGTCTTTCATCATTCTTCTTAATCATGTTTGCTTGGCTTTTCTTCTTGTCCTTCTTTGGTGCACGACATTCAGCAGCCTTGTGTCCAACCTTTCCACAGTTGTGGCAATTACCTTTGAACTTCTTTTTGCTTAGGTAATTCTTTGGTCCAGACGGCTTCTTTCTCTTTTTGCTCGTCGAAGCTTCCTCAACAATATTTGCACCCATTATTGTTGAAATTCCACGAGACTTCTTTTCTGCAGCCTTGTTGTCCTCTTCAATCCTTAAGCGAAAAATAAGGTCTTCCAACGTCATCTCCTTACGCTTATGTTTCAAGTAGTTATTAACAAAGTCTCTTCTCCCAAGACTGGAACGTCCTCGCTGATAAAGCGCTGCAGACAGAGTGTGGTCAGGTAGAAGAACATTTTCTGCTGCCAGCGTTTGGAATCCACACCAAAAAAAATTCGGGCTTTTCCGCCAGTGCCATCGCCGATGCAGGCGTTGTGCGACTTGAAGATGACGTCCATTGCAGCAGTAGTCGTTCCAACAGAACTATTTTGGTGTTCCGTGCTTGTCGTCATTTTTCTGTAAAAGAAATTGACACAAACAAAATTGGTATCTCTGTGAAGTTTTTATATCTTCAAGCCGAATACAAACAACCGAGTAGAAAATCACAAGAATTTTAATCTCGGATTAAGTAGAAAGTCACAAAGACTTTAATCTCAAATTGGAGTAGCAAATCCGAAGATTTTAATCTCCAAAACGGGAGTAGAAAATCACTACGGCTCGAACCTTTGACCTTCTGATCACAAGACAACAACTCTACCAATTACGCCAAGGCTTCCCTTCAGGAATTTTATCAACTTAAGAACTAATCTGACTTACATGAAGATTTTGAAAAAGAATTGAATTAGATTATTTTTCTAATTAATTAATTCAAAGATTTTAATTTTTTTGGTTTTGCAATGGGGCTTTGTGCTGTTAAAATAAAATAGAAAATATAGATAATTTTTAACTCCATTCATACTCGAACAATAATTTTTCTCTTAATTAATTTTTCAATAATGTTTCAAAAATTACATTCAATAGTTAAAAAAAATATTTAACTAATTATAAACCTCTTACTTTTAATAGCTACTAGTCTTAGTATACGCGCGATGCGCGTGCACCTTGTACGATGCATATAAAATTATAAAAATATAAGCCCTTAAAAATAAAAAATTTCAAATATTAGCTCTTGAAAATAACAAATATTGAGCCTATTTAGTAAAAAAAAAAAAAAAGTAGAGGCTAAGCATGAAACAACCGAGATGATTTTGAAAGTTTAGTGTTCTTTTATATTAGATTCGTATCAAAATAATCGTCTAAATACCATGTATTCTAGACAAGTCAACTACATAAAGAAATAAATTAGCGATGAAAAAATGATGTAGTTAAATAATAAAAAATAATCGCTAGTGACAGATCAATAAAAAAAAGTGACCAGCTACAACATGAATTTCGTAACTAATTCCTATTTTTAAAGTTAAATTATGCAATAAAATTTCTTAGTAATAATATTAGTTTTTTTAACACAAATTTTATTGAGGTACTTTAGGTATTTTTATAAATTAAATTACGCAAATTAATTTTTATCACAAATAAATTATTACTTTTTTCCAAAAATAATTACTCTTCCCTAAAACCTAATGTCGTAGAAAATTTTGAGAAATAAACGAATTCAACAACATGCTTCTGAAAAAAATACTTTTCATTTAAATTTTAAAAACAATAAATAAATCATATGAAAGGGAAATAAAGAGGCAAAATTAGTCTTTATGATTAAACAAGGACAAAGAATTGAAATTTTACACAAAATCGTGAAGTTTCCTTGTTGGAAACTAATTAACGAAAAAAATTTCCTCCGACGTTTTTTGGATTTTTTTATTGTCTTAATATTTTGTATCCTTATTAGGAAAAGATATAAAATACTAAATTACTTTGAAAAAAACTTAGTTGATTTAGAATTCCTAAATATTTGGAAAGCTTTTTGATTTTACACTTTTATCCGATGTAAAATATATTTTTAAGGGTAAAAAAGGTGAACGACATTTCGCTAAGGACCTTCGTGCTTTTAATATAGTATAGATAACTATAGAATTTCCCCCTTATAAGAATAAGTTCCCTATAAGAAGAATGAATGTCTAAACTTATTTTATATGGAAATTGCCGTGAGAACCTATAAGGAAACGAAGAAGTTTTACGAAATACGTAGTTCATACACAAAAGGATAGTAGTTCAGAAATAACTAAGACAATAATTTCAATTCAAAATATGTAAATAACGAAAATATTAGTTGATTTCAAAGTCTTAAATATCAGAAAAATAAAAACTAAATTATAATTTGTCTATTGTGAAAATTATTTTAAAAGGATAAAAAAGGTAAACGATATTTTGTTAATTTTAAAAGGGTGAAAAAGACGACCGACATTTGTGGATACGTAACCACAAATTTTAAAGCCCTCAACCTTTTTTTGAATCTTAAGCATCATTTTGTTCCATACGTTTAAACCATACAGGTTTCACAGCCATTTTTTGTTGGTTTGTTTTCTTAAAATATATAAGGAAATGGAGCATTCAAAAGAACAGCCATAGTTTTTCCTGGAAAGCAACGTAGTATTCGTGGTTATATTAGGATAAATGATTTTACTTTCTTATGCAATATAATAAGATAATACCATCACAAGAGCCAAAATCCGGCCGACATCGGAAATTATATTAATTTTTCAAAATTATAAAAAGAGGTATAATAAGAAAACAGGGTAGAGTAGACAGTTTGGCATTACAAACAACAATTCTGCTAAAAATATTCCTACTTCCATATCTACAAGAAATTATATCAATTTTTTATAATTAAGTGATAAATTATAAAAAACCATAAATAATAATTGGAAACCTTGTGCATTCAGTTCATAAGTTTCTCTTTAAAAATCATCCAATTGTAACTTTCTTTCACAGTTTTTTGTTAGGGATGTCTTATGGGCCAGTCCATAGTTTTAGTTTGGGCTTACAGGTTCCCGTCTAGGCCAAAACTGGTATAGGCCCATCCTCGTTTTCTTGGCTGATTTTAGTTAAAATAGCCGGCTGGATTTATTGTTTATTTTTGAGGAATTTACACCGAATACAACTGCTTTAACACTTATTTATAAAAGTTACAACTGCTTTTAGAAAATTTCACAAAATACAATTTATTACAACCTTTTAACCTTTTAATTAGACTATTAAGTTCATAAACTCCTAAAATTTCTCCCCTAAACGTGGGACACTGGCACAAACAAATTGTTAAGTGGACAGTTACACATTATCTAATTTTTTAGGCTCCTATAATATCTCAATCATCCCTGTATTAATTATTAATACAATCAAAACAAATTCACGCTCAAAAGAAACATGCCTTTTCAGTTTTAAATTATAGAAGGTTTTCATTTTCTTTCTCCCTTACAACCCTGACAAACCATACAAGGCTTGGGAATTTTGCTGCCGAAAGTGTTTGCTTTCCCCAAAGTTTTTCAATAATGTATGATTTTATATTATATACTATATATTGTTATTGTATATTTTAATAATATATACATTTTATTATATACATTTAATAATATATACATAATATTTGTTTCCCCCAAGTTTGCTTTTCCTTTATTTCTCCATCAGCAAAATGTCTTTACTTCCTCCAAGTTTTTATATGATGTATATATATATTAATACATTGTGTGTGTGTGTATACTAGTATATATTATACTAGTATAGTATATTTGTTAATAATATTTCTTCTTTTTTTCAGCTNATATTGAATCTGGGAAAAAAAGAAATATTATTAACAAATATACTATACTAGTATAATATATGCTAGTATACACACAATGTATTACTGTGTTATATATATATATATATATATATATATATATATATATATATATATATATATATATATANGAGAAGAAATAGTATTAACAAATATATTATACTAGTATAATATATACTAGTATATACACACTATGTATTATGGTATATTTTTTTGGATAATGATTCCTTCAATATATCCAATAAAAATTTGGGTCTTCTTAAATTGATTGATTAATTTTGCACAGTTACAGAAACATGAAACTTTTTTATGTATTAACGTGGTTATGAAATATTGTTATAATTGTCATCAATAATTAACAAAATGGAGAATGTTTAGGGGCTAATTATGGGATATGTTATTCCCCTTTAATAGGAAATCTGGCGTACTTTTAGGTTTATTTTTATGCATTTGTTGTATAATATGTTATTCTATTATTAGTTGTAGATTATGAAATATTTTATAAATTCCTAAGTAATTATGAAAATTTCCCTTTATTTTTTCTAGTCAGTATACTTAGATTATACCTTGATTATATAATCAACACATATTATATATAAATTATACATACATTATATATTTGGTGGCTATTTTTAGTTTAAGTGGTTGGATGAGAGGCGATTTAGGTTAATTCATCAAGAAAATAAGAAATTACACACACGAATTTTTTTGTGCAAGTTACACATTTGGTCAGTCGACCAAAAATAATTAGATCCGCTAGCCAATATATAATGATTATGCATAAAATATGATTTTTCTTGTATATTATAATTAATATATAATTCGCCGTCTATTATTTTTTAGACCGGCTATATACTGTGTAGTTATCGTGGAAAGGTAGCCATTTTTAAGCATGCTATTTAAAATATATCCACAGTTTAAAATATATTTAAAGAATAGCCAATTCGCTCAAACTTCTGGACGCGATGTCCTAGAGTTTAAACGTCAAAATTCAAACTTCAGGACATCGTGTCCTAAAGTTCAAAATTATGTCCTAAAGTTCGAATCTTATGTCCTGATTTATAAATTAGTAGTTCAGAAATTCAGGACACTTAGTCCTGAATTTCAAATCAGCAGCTGAAAAATTCAGGACACTAAAGGTGTGTTTGGTATAAAGGAAACATTTTCAGAAAAATATTTTCCAATTTTTCCATGTTTGGTTGGCTTAAATGTTTTGGAAAATATTTTCCTCATGAACTCATTTCCTCCAATTGGAGGAAAATATTTTCCCTATCAAGAGAAGGGAAAACATTTTCCAAAACTCTTCTTCAACCTTCCCCGCCCTATTCTACATCCCCACCAACCTCCCCACACCTATCCCACCCCACCCCTAACCCACCCACCCCACCCCTAACCCACCAATCCCATCCCACCATACT
>NW_017673199.1:125687-146595 GCF_001879085.1 Nicotiana attenuata
ATAAGGAAAGTAGCATAAAAATAAATATTTTTCTAAAAAGTATTTTCTACTCTCTAAAAATACTAGAAAATATTTTCCGAAAAAAGCTCTCACCAACCAAACAAGAAAAAATAAGTGATAAAACTACTCATTTTTCAGGAAAATATTTTTCATAAATTTTCCTTCGTACCAAACACACCCTAAGTCCTGAATTTCCAAATTCAGGATACTTAATCCTGAAGTTTGGATGAATATCTAATCTTTAAATGCATTGTAAATTGCAAATATATTTTATATAGCGAGCTTAAAAGTGGTTATTGCTACACTTAACCCGTAGTTATCCCACCTTTTTATTTTATTTTATATTGAGTCCATTAATGATAACAAACCAGCCTCGGTCTGCCCAACTGTTTGATGTATTGTCACAGTTATTTTAGATATTTTCTCAAATGTGGACAACTTCTCTAATTATAGGAGTAATTCTTTTGTCTGTATAAATAATAATGCTTCGGCGGTTGTATAACTAGCTAGAAGTTTTGCCTTTATCCATATCAAGCGAAACAAAAGGCAAATTTTGTACTACTGATTAAATGCAAGATATTATTATTCTTGACGGTCATGAGTTAAAACCGAAAACAAAGAAAAAAAAAAGGAAAGAAACAAACGCAATAAATTATAAAGTCGAATTGCTTGGCTATATTATTATCTGAAAAATATAAAGGATATCCAACTACCACCTCCATTTCTGCTCAACAGTGAATATTATGTAGGTTTTCAAGTTAATGACCTCTCCTTTTTTCCGGTGGTTGGTTGGTACGTAGTACGAAATTAGTAATTATATGTTTCTCTACTAGATGTGACTATCCTCTCATTCTGTATCGTACATAATCTAAGAATTTTATTTAGGGAAATTATCAACTATGTCCATCTACAAGCAGTTTATTACAAAAATTAGCTAATTCATAAAATATTACTAATATTAGCCAACTAGCTATTTGTAGCAAAAAATGTCAAATTTTTGCTTTCTTTTGAGTGGGTGTTATAAGAATAGATTGGGTACATCTTAAAGAGCTTAAATCTCAGTTTTGGGATGATTTGGTGAAGTTTTGAGGTGGTTTGAATAGAAAATTCGAAGTAAGTGAACATGAAAAAAATGATATGTGTATCAGACTGCGTATCACATATGTATCATATTTGTATCAATTGTGTATAACATGTATATCCATGTATACCTGTGTGAGAGATACATGCGTGATACATGTTTGATACATGTGTCGCAGAAGAAAAAAAATTGAACTCGATTTAACTACGAATTTTGATCCAAATTACCTCCAATCTTCCTCAAATTTTGTATATTGACTTATATATATGTTTTCAATGAATTTCAACTATACCCATTGAAATAGTTTATGTTTTGCTTAGATTTTTGAAATATTATATATATATATATATATATATATATATATATATATATATATATATATATATATTATATTCCATTACCTTATTTGCTACCTCGTCCATGAAATTTTATTTCCGTCTTGCATTTAATGTTGTTAATCACACTTAAAAATATGGACGGTGATTTTTGCATGTGATTCGTTGAGAAAAAGAACCTTATTTATTTGGTTTTTTTACTTTTATATGTGCTTGGCTAGTTTTGGTAAATCTATGACTAATGGCTAGAGGTTGGTAAGTTGAGACTTATTTGGGACATTAGTGTAAGTTTCCCTTTTATTTATAGGACCCTTAAAATGGTTTACTGGATGGGTAGTTTGTATTTCGTAAATGTGAAGAATTTTTACATTAGTATTTTAATTTAATCTATTGTAGTAAATAATATATTAATTCTAGTTGTCATTCACTTGATCTAATAATGTAAAATAATAATTTCTTTTACACTACAGAGTACTTCTAAAAATTATATATATGAATATGTTGACTTCGAAATGGCAAAGTTTTCTCTACACGAATTAAATGTAAACCTTGATTTTCTAGTAGTATTTATTATTTTGTAGTAACCAGAATCCTCAAGCGTTGAGCCACATTGAACTCACTCATTCAGAATTGCCATTAAATGAGTCACCTAATTATAAGACCAATTCAACGAGTTTGCACCACGTGGATGGCCCAAAAAGTTTTCCACCTTAGGATCTAGGATTCACCATGATATTAGCGGGTAATCCGAATCCAGTACTTTTAATGCGGAACATAAATTTATGTATAAGAATTCATTATAGTTATAACAAATAGTAAATATGAACTCATAACTTTAAAAAATATAATAAGTTCAATGCTAAAAACATTAAAGCTTGAACTCATAAAATTTAAATCCTAAATTTGCACATGATTGGATCAAACTTTTGTGGCTACATCTTTTTATTAGTACTAGTACGTACTTATTACATTTCCAAAGTAGGAATGTTTTCTTATTTTATTACTCCATCCATCTCGTATTAGCTGTGGTGGTTACTAAAAATAGTTATCTTAAATTATTTGTCATTTTAGATATTCAAGATAAAATAAATTATTTTTTTAACTTTAGTAATAATTATCCTTAAAAACTACAAACACCTAACTTTGTTCAAATACCAATAAAGAAGGGTTAAATATTAAAACATAAATAAGGGTAAAGTAGTCAAAATTACATCCTAATTAAGTTTTCTTAAGGAACATGTATAACAGAACCATGACAGATAATATGAGACGGGGGAGTATACGTCAAAGAATCAATGAAATACAAATATCGGAAAGGAAAAAACTGCAGTGAGATGATAAGATATATCTGCTATTAATTCGGAATCTTAACTTTCTTATAGCTTTAATCAAAGGTTTAAGAAAAATGTAAAAGAACACGAAAAAATGAGCAAGTTCACGTCCTCTATCATGTCTCCCTAAATTCCATAGCCCACCAACCACCAATATACCTTTCATTTGCCGTATATTGTACGACGTACTCCAAGTTTTTTTTTTTTTTTTTTTTTTTTTTGTAAGAAGATAACTTCTATTAATTAAAAGTTGCGTATAGGGTGTGGGTGCTCATGCACCATATTACATATAGTGACATTAGATACATTTCCTCTTACACACGGGGTCTCGTCCCTAAAGCTAACATGTGGGCGATCCTCGATGCCGGTAGTAGCTGTTGATTTAGGTAGAGGCAAAACAGATGTTACAACAGCTGCTGTAGCTACTTGGCTACTAACAAAACGTGACTGGCTATTGTAAGCGATTGCTTGTCTGGTATATGGGATAGGTACAAAACGTGGCGTTGTGATTCCCAGTTGATCTGCTTGCAACTGACTTGAGACAAAAAAAGGTGGTTCAACAAAAACTTGCACCGTAGTAGCATCTTGAATCTTACTTCCTAACTTCGCAAGTTGGTCTGCTATTCCATTTTGTTCCCTGTACGTAGGAGTGTTCAAAACCGAATCGAAACTGAAAACCGAACCGAAATCGAAGCTTAATGGCTTATTGGTATCGGGTTAACGATTTAACGGATGGGGAACTGATTGAATTTTTTTTATTAATGGCTTATCGGTTTGGGGGCGGATTATTCAGTTTTCTTAACGGATAATCCGTTAACCCGTTAAGAATATATATATATATACATATAAAATTTATTTTTATCCATGTATATATTAAATAATCAAAAACCCTTCTTCCTCCAGTACTCTATCAAAGTGAATTAGAATAAAGAAAGCCAAATAAAATGAGTCATCTAACTGTGGCAAAAGACAGAATTTGTTGTCTGAAACAAGATAACAACACCAGTTACACCACTGCTTCATCAACTTTGCCTAGGTTTTAAGGCATCCTAGAATTCAAAGCATGACGAACATTTGTTTTAACAACGGCCAATTGAAAATCTTTCACGTGGACTAAGGCCAATGTGCATAAACATAAATAAGATTCTAGACAGATGATTTACCCATCACGGTATCTCTTCTGCTTCGTCCCTCTTAGTACGTCGACCACCTATTTAAACATACAGAGACTAAATTTTATTTTATTTTGATTGAATTAAGCCGATAAACCGTCCGATAACTGTCCGATAAGAGCTAAATCGATACCAATCCGCCCGATATCTTATCGGGTGGCTAGCAGATTAATACATTTAAAAGCCGATAACCGATAAGCCAAACTGTTAAGAGTAAATAACCGCCCAATCTTCCCGATAAGCAGCCCTACTTATACGCATGTCGAACTACCGGCTCATGTAGCATCGTGAGGAGGTACCTGCAGTCAGAAATTATATTAGCGTATTTAGAGTTATCCGTATCCAAAAGGGTGATTATCTCCTGCGCATCAATTTCTACTTCCAGTGATGTTAGTTGCATTTGGATGGATAGACATAGCCCTCGTATGAGTGCATGCAGCTCTGCTGTTATACAATGAACATGTGGGACTGGGCCAGCATAGCCCACTATCCAATCACCTAAGTGATTCCTAATTACCCCCTATGCCATCTGTATCATTGTTAGAAGAAGTTGCCCCGCCCGTATTTAGTTTATACTAGTTAGGTTTTGGGGGTATCCATTTAAGATTGAGTCGTCCTTTTGGTGGTGTGGCCTGTGATGCAGCCATATATGCAAACTCAATTGATTGGTGCAGAACAAGCTTAGGACTAAGCTTTATTGATTTTTGATCAAAAATATTTTGATTACGAGTGATCCAGATATTCCATAGACTCAATGGTATAAATGTGCGAGTGTTCAGTTTATAAGGAAGTTGAAGCCCTTTAACGTGAATGAGATTACGAAGCCATAGGTTTGGGGAGTTCATTGTTGAGAAATTATGGATGGAACCAGAGATTCCTAGAGTAAGCCAATACTGTTTAGCATTAGTGCATGTTAGGAAGATACGAGTTGTAGTTTCGGGTGCATCTAGACAGATAGGGCAAGTTTCAAGTGGTGAAATGCCAATATAATTGAGGTATTGTCTTGTTGGTAGTTTTTTGAGTTGTAATAGCCAAAGAAAAGTTTTTATTTTGGGCTGGATTGGCAAGATCCAAATACTTTTGAAAGGATTGGGCTCATTTGGATGTTGTGTAGCCTTATTAGCTAGAGTGTTATACATAGTGTTGACAGTAAATCGTCCGTTATTTGTGAGTGCCAATAGAGTTTGTCTTGTTTTTGTGTATAGACAGAACGGTATAGTTTATTGCAATCCTTTTCAATATCCCGAGGGATGTCAAAGGGGAAGTTGGCCCAATTCCATCCCTAAGGTGTTAGAACCTGAGAGATCTTAAAAGCTTGATGAAACTGTGGTAGGGGTCTTATAAGGAGAGATCTCAAAGGCGTCCCTGATTTGATCCATGGGTCAGTCCATAACCTAATATGTCGCCCTGTTCCAATTCGCCACCGGAGACCAAGTTGACAGTGGTTCCAACCTTTCAGAATATTACGCCATGTTAAAGATTGATTAGTGGCCAAAATTAGTGGAAGATAGTTATTTAAAAGAGTTTGAGCCCAAAGAGATTGAGGTGTTTGAAAAATCCGCCATGCCAAGCTTGCTAGCAAAGCGTTATTCTTAGTTCTAAGATTTTGGATATTCAATCTACCTCTTTCTTTTGTAGTGGTAATTTGCTTCCATTTGATAAGACGTAATTTTTTTCAAGTAGTAGTGGTGCCCCACGGAAAGTTTCTTTAGTAACGCTCCATTTTGTTGATTATATTGGTTGGAATGTGTATGTATTGCATGACATGGTTGGGGAGAGTGTTAAGTGTAGATTTAATGAGAGTAGTTCGTCCCGCCATAGTCAAAAATTTGGTTTTCCAACCTGCTAACCGAGTTTTAAAGTTGTCTAGTAGGAATTAAAAATCACTCAGTTTGGGGCGTGAGTGCAATATGGGAAATCCCAAATATTTTCCAAAAGAGTTCCCTTCCTTTATTGAGAAAGATTGTCGAACAAAATTTTTATTTGTGTCAGAGCAATTCTTCGAAAAAAAATATCTTTGATATTTATTGAAATTAATCTTTTGGCTTGAGTGGTGATTAAAAAGATTAATGACATCTATAATTGCATGACAACTTTTTGTAGTGATTTTTGAAAGCAAAATGATGTCATCTGCAAAAAATAGGTGAGAAAGGTCGGGGCCAATTTTTGAGATGCGGATAGGTTGCCATTGGAGATGATCTACTGAAGTGTTCATAAGATTCGAGAACATTTCCATACACATTATAAAGATGTATGGTGATAATGGATCGCCTTGTCGAATGCCTCTTGATGGATAAAAGTACGACGTTCGGGTGCCATTAATGAGTATGGAAGTCGATGTAGTAGTAATACAGGACATGATTAGTTGAATTATTGAAGAAGGTAGTTTGAAGTAGTGAAGAGTTTTCCTGATGAAAGACCATTCCAGACGATCAAAAGCCTTTTCAAGATCTAATTTTAAGAGCATGGTGTTGGTTTTGCCTTTCATTTTTTGAAAATGGGATAGGATTTTCTGAACAATAATTGCATTATCCGAAGCCCTTTTTCCTTGTTGGAAACTAGATTGTATTGGCCCAATTATTTTTGAAAGAACAGGTTTAAGCCTATTAATAATAATTTTTTTGATGAGTTTATAGACAGTGTTACACAAGCTAATAGGCATAAATTGCTGGATGGTATGCGCGTTCTTGAACTTGGGAATTAGGCATAGACAAGTGCGATTAAGGTATGGAGGGATGACCTTATCCAAGAAAATTTGGTGGCAGAATCGCTTGACCTTAGGACCAACCTCATGCCAGTATTTTTGGTAGAAATAAGGGTGTAGGCCATCTGGGTCAGGAGCTTTATAAGGTTGAAAACCATGAAGAGCACGAGTGATTTCTAAGTCGTTAAGAGGTGCCTCCAGTAAGCGCAAGTCATCATGATTGAACATGGTGGAATGAGCCTGTTCAATTATATTGGCAGATTGAGTATGTTCCGTTGCGAATAAATTCTTATAATAATTCAAAATTTGTTGGTGGATCTCAACTGGGTCAAAGCACCAGTTTCCGACTGTGTCTTTTACGGCAGTTATCCTATTTTTCTTTCGGCGTTGAATGGTCGACATATGAAAAAAATTTATGTTAGCATCGCCATCATTCAGCCAAGCTATTCGAGATTTTAATTTCCAAAAGTCTTTCTCTAAGCGTAGGATGTTATCATACTCTAGGGTTAATTGGGACTCTAGGTTTTGAAGGAAAGTACTAGTAGGATAATGTATTGAGGATTGGATGCCTGATAGTCTAGCCAAAAGTTTACGCTTACGATTGAAGATATTACTAAAAGTATGTTTATTCCAGCGAAGTACTACCTCTTTGAATAAATTAGTGGTATTAATGAGATCCGAATTGTTTGCCCCGACCTGATGAACTAAGTGCGGAAATTCAGGTTGTGGTGTCCATATCGTCTCAAAACGAAATATTTTTTTTAAAAGGTCTTCTAGATTCCAAAGTGAGTAGAAGAGGGAAATGATCGGAATATGTTCTAGGTAGGTGTTGCATTGTTGCCTCAGGGTAGAGATTTAACCAATCATAATTGGCTAAAATACGATCTAACCGTTCTAAAATTGTATGGCCATGACGACGTTTATTATTCCATGTATAACGGTACCCCGAAATCCCAAGTCCATCAAGTTACAATAGTTAATACAGTTAGCAAAATTATCAGCCCTATTATTATTTATAGGTCTTCCTCCAAATTTTTCTTGCGATCTCAGTACTTCGTTAATATCTCCCCCTAATAACCACGGACCTTGAACAGTTGTATCATGGAAATGCATTAAATTATCCCAAAGAGTATTCCTACCTTGAAACTTGTTATTAGTATAAATTGCAGATAAAAATAATTTAGGTTTAGAGGGACATACCTGAACAAGGCAGTGGATTTCCTGTTCTGACAACCTTAATTCTTCCATATTAATTAGAGCATCCTGCCACAGTACTACGATACCTCCAATGAGGCCATTAGCGGACACCTGCGACATGTTAGTGAAGTGGAAGTCATCGCGAGTTTCTAGGAGTATAGTTAGAGCTGGCCTATGATTGTCTAACAAAGATCGGAAGTGACGCCTAAATTCAGCATTATGGGAACCTCTACAATTCCAGATTATAAAATTCATGTTGGAAGGAGATGTTGTATCCAAATTAATTGGAAGTGGGATCTGTGGATTGACAACTTGCATGGTTGTCTGCTCCTGATCCAGTATTGGTAGGGTCTGCCGAAGTGTTGGAATTATGACCATGGCATATTTTCCTACTTCTCGATTCGTTGTCAGACGGAAATTTAGACTGCATGTGACTAACTCTGGCAGGCATTTGAGTATGAACCTTTTTTCGTACTGCTCTTTGAGGTTGTAGAGGTGGATACCCTTTAACCATAGAAACTCCGTGCGTGTTTCCCTCATCTCCGCTAGGATCTCCACTAGTTCCTGATTTTTTGAGTGTCTAGTGCGTTGGAAGATGGAGGTGGTGTCGGTGGAGGAGTGGTTTGTGGATTCAGGGGTCGTACGGGCTTGTTGGTGTCGAATAAGGGGACATTGGGTTGAATGAATTGTTTGGCTGAAACCATGGGGCATATATTTGACCCTATTGGTGTGGAGGATAAAAGAGGAGTAGGTTCATGTTGGGGTTCACATGAGGAGGTGGAGGATGCATGGGGTAGGACCATTGCGGCAGTTGAGAACTAGATGCTTGGTGATCGATTAGTAGTGGTGTTTGGGTCGTGAACCATTAGGATTGAGCATAATCTTCCATGCCAAACCTCATACCCTCGGTTACAATCTCGGCTAGATGTGTCAGATTTTGGACTAGAAGAACCACTTCCTGGTTGTTGAGTTCCAATATGAAGATCAATGCATAGCCCTAAAGGCCCATCTCCAGCCATGATTGGAGTGGCTGGTCCATGGATTGAGGTTGGGAAGTGTAGATTAGTGGTGTTTTTGGATGGGGAAATTGTGGACCATGCATGGTGAGACGAGGAAGATGGAAGAACTGATTGTTGTGTTGAATTGATTCCCTGAGGTATGTGTTGTTGTGAGTGTTTGAGAAGGTTGGGCATTGCATGTGTGGGTGGGAAAGTCTGGACTGCAGTAGGTACTAAGGTGGAGTTAGACAGTGTGTTATTTGGTTGAGTAATGGAAGTATGATTCTTAGGTAAAGGTAATGATATAACTGAAGGGGTTGTGTTTTGTATAGTGGAAACGGCAGTTTGTGTATTTGCATGTTCATCATGAAGGTCTTTGTCACGACCCAAGTTCGCCTTCCGTGAACAGTCGTGATGGTACCTAGTCTCTACGACTAGGTAAGCCTAACAAATGCGGAAAAGAAATGATTGCGGAAAAGAAACTAATAAAAACCGAGATAACAAAGTATAACAGTGTTTAAGATGCCGCCCGGCATATAACAATCCAAGAATTTCAACGTAACACTCCCAAAATTCGGAACCCCATGAATCACAAGTTAAGAGTACATAAAATGCTCTAACTCCAAAAATGTCTAACAACAACGAAGATACAGAAGGGCTATACTACTACAGAGAATGGAAAGGGACTCCTCGGTCTGCGGACGCGACAGATATACCTCGAAGTCTCTATAGAAAGCGCATTGCCTCAAGGGTGATAAGACTGAGTGGAAGTACCTGGATCTGCACACGCAAAAACATGTGCAAGAAAGGGCATGGTACACCACAGCGGTACCCAGTAAGTGCCAAGCCTAACCTTGATCGAGTAGTGACGAGGAAGGTCAGGGCCCTACCGGTCATATACAATAATATATATGGAAGTGTCGCGCCCCCTTTTTTCCTCCTCGCAGAGAACGTCCAGGTTTCGACATTCATGGGGGAATAACTCGTTTCCTTTTGGGAATTGGGTATTTGAAGAGTCGCCACCTAACGGATTACGGTGCGTTAGGGCACCTTGAGCAATTAACTCATGGACTAGTTTGCATCACCAGAGATTTAGGGTAAGGGCTCGAAATAACCTTGAGGGGAAGATGTTAGGCACCCCTCGTGGTCAACAACGGTGGGTCCCGGCCGAACTTAAACTATGTGAATTAGTCAAATAAACAGTTTTGACACGTACTTGCAAGTAAAGGCATGTTTTGACATCCTAAGTACATGTATGATTCAAGTAATGAAACAAGGGAAAAGGTTTGAACAAGTTGCACACATATAAAGAAAAGTAAATTCATTTAAACAACGGGAGTTGGGAGAGATGGGTGCTAGGTTGGTTAGCCTACAGGATCATACCCACACAATGCCCGGTAATCACTCCTTAAGGAGGGGCTACGCGTGACATTAGCGCGTAGTCATCATATCCTTACTACACAATTCCCTCCCCTTGGTCATAGCCTAAGCGTTCTAGCAACCTTGAAAGATATCCTATGCGTGCACTACCCGTCCCTTCCTTGTGGCCCTGGAGGTATTTAAGACCTCTAATTTAGGTAGTTCTAGACCATCCTAAGGTACTTAAAGGAGAAAAATCTAGGCGTCAATCAAAAATAATTAGGACTGCATTAAATAGGAAACAATTACAGGCTCACATTTACCTCCACAAATAGAACAAATAAGTGCACGCCTCAAACAATAGCTTCAGGTATTTAAGAGAAACCCTTAGAACATGATATCTAGGTAAGTAGAAAGTATTCAGTATTGAACTAGGACCAAAGTGTTAAAGACCTATTCAGCTTGCCTACTGATTTTAGACCTGTTGAATGTGAGCAGTCACAGATAACATAACATAGTTTTACAGTTGTAGAATTTTTTAATCCCCCTACAGGCTTGCCTAGGCGCATAATAGTGATGTCTTATGAGCATGGTATCTATTATTGATTAGGAATGCAGAAAAACAGTAAGCAAGTTTAAACGGGCCATTTGAATCCTATAGGCATGCTTTCTAGCAATGTCATTTAAGGCAGCGTTGAAACGTATTAAAGAAACGAATAGATTGGTTGATTAAACCGATTTAGAGTCTACAAACATGAGTTTAAAGTTTACATCAAACTGGTTTTAGATCTTATAAGCATGGTTTTAATTAAACATAAGGCGAAATAAACAGAATTTATTTAAACCAAAGCAGATCCTATGGACATGACCTCTATTAGAGCTGATTTAGATCCTATAGGCATGATCTCTATTATTAAAGCTGATTTAGACCCTATAGGCATGGCTTCTAATTGTGTGGAAGTAAAGCAAGCAGAACTTATCAAAGTAGATCACATAGGCATGTTTTCTGACAGAACACATTTGAACCAAACGAGCCCCTATAGGCATGTTATCTACCCAATTTTGAACACAATATACAACTATCCTCCCTTTTTCACTAGTCACCTCAATGTTTGTTTACAATTAATTATTACAGACCAGGAACTTAATGAATTACATAAATAGACAGAGATTAAACTATAGGGAGCCTGAAGTAGGCCTAAAGTGATTTCCAAGTTTCCAGTAGTCTCAAATGCCAAAAGTTCCATAGCTAATTTCATGTCTAGGTGTGTCAGAGTTCCCTAAGGACCTCAAGGATCCCGGGCAGTGCTTACACCCATACCTTTCCAAATGAACTGATTTATGTGCAGTGTGGAAGGGCCAGCCCTGATATGCTAGAGTTCAGAGAGATCTCAACGGTCTCAAGGCAGTACACATACCAAAGGGGCAGGACTTAGAAATCTAAGAGTAGTGTGAGAGTGCATCATGATTTGAAAGAGTTTAGTAAACAGTACAAGGAAGGTCTTAAGAATGAAAGAGTTTTTGAAAACCTGTTTTGGTTTGAGTAAAACAGTAGTTGGAAAAACATAAAAAGGAATATTTTAAAATCAGCATACCAGTCTCAGAACAGCCTCAGAAGACTTTTTTTTTGCAAGCAGACTTCACACAAGGAGAGAGGGGTAGGGACACATAGAATGCACCTTATTGACAGCAGACAAATACACAGACTCTTCAAGAAGTCATGGAATTGACAAGTTAGTTACAAAGACATGATGAGAACACATAGGTCTTTAACCATGACCAATACACATGAGTGAGACAGTAATCAAACAATGCAGCTTGAACATTCTAGTGAACAAACAGGGTTCATGCAATTATCAAAAGCAGGATTGGGGCATGCTAAACAGTATACTAATTACAGCTTTTAACAGAACAAACTTAAGCATGCTGAGTGATACAGTAATCAGGCAGTGTAATCTAAGCATGTTGTTATACAATGAGCAACATGATAGTAAAATAATACATAGGACTGAAAGCCACAACTAATGAACTGAAACAACAAAGAAACACATATTTTTGGGATTTGAATTGAATTAGGACATATCAGTTAAGGAGAGAATACAAGGTATAGAGCAAAGATGGTGCCAATAGCCAGCCTTGGCTTACAGTCGGCTGGGTTAGTGAGAATTGCAAGTAACAGAAGAGAATAGAGAGCTTTTTAGAGTGTGTGAGTGTGAAGGAACTAGTGTTCGTGTCCTTTGAAGTGAGAATAGGTGAGGGCATATATAGTAATCAAGAGTTAAACAAAATAAGGTAAAGAATCAATCATGTAGCAATTAAGGAAATATACAGAATCAATCACACACATAAAATCAATATGTCTTCCCCTTAATCAAGGAATAATCAATCAACGGTAAAAGCAGGATAGGTATTTAAGGAAGGGAATCAAGTAAGACTTGGGTATAGAGTAGGTAATTAGGGGTGAACGAACATGAGTTCAGTTAAGGAAACAATTGGCAAGAATCAGCAAATAACAAATAAGGCAAGAGAAAACTAATTAAGGCAAGGAGTTCAATCAAACCGAGTAGGGCAGTAAGAATCAAAGGCTTTGTTAAGGAAAAGAGTTCAAATCAAACCAAAAATAGAACTTCAGAATAATCAAGGGTTTAACTAAAAGAGAAAATCACGTAAAGGGCCAGCAAATATTACGGACAATTCAAATATAGTCCGGATTCAACACATAGGTTTCAACGAAGCAAATTGGTAAATCAAAAATTCCAAACAACCCTGATTTAAGGAGAAAAAATACAGTCTTACCATGAATAGTCAGAATGAACATAGACATATAGAATCAGTAGAAAAGTTGAACCAAGAAACTTAGTAGAGGCATATTAGGATAAGAAAATCACGAGACATCTAAATGACTAAAGAAAAATCACAAGAACCAAGGCAAGAACAAAGTCAGTACACAAGTACTCAGAAACCAAACAAAGAATGTCAAAAAATTAGGGCTTTTAGTATAAACAAGTTAAGGTTAGAGCAAACCTAACGAAATCGGTTAAAACATATATGAAACAGAAGAATAAACACTCAAAATTATCAAATGTTTTGGAAAAAGAAATTTCTAGAAACCCAAGTTTAGAAAAAATGAAAAATCATTCGAAAATCAGACGGTTCTTGAAAAAAATCAAAAGGTTCTTGTAAAACTCATATGAAATAGGTCGAAACCATCTCAGATCTGTACAGATCTAAGAAGTTCAGAAGGAAGAAATTAGGGTTTCAAGAAGAACACACAGAAGTGAAGAAGCACGCTTAGAAACCCATAGATCTAAGACGATATAGGAAGATCTTACTCGGAATCAAACTGGAACAACCTGAAACAGGCGAGAAAGGGCCATAGATGCAAGCGGACTGATCCTGGTCCCTTGAGGACCTTAGAGATGGCGATACCAACGTACGAGAGGCCATTAGAGGCCTGGTGGTGGTGGGGAAACACCATGAAAGACAGCAGATGACCGGCGATGTGTGTAAATTAGGGTTAGGGCTTGAGAGCTTTTGGAGAGGAAAGGGATTTCAGGGCGGCGGTTGGTGAGAAATGAGAGGGTTTGGGGGTCGTTTGGAACTAAAAACGGAATGGGTTAATTGTGGCCGTTGATCTCTATGATCAACGGCCGAGATTAAATGAGATTGGGGCCGGGTCGGGCATTAAGGTTTGGGCTGGGTAGGTTTAGGTTAAAATTAGGCTAGGTATGGGTCAAATTTGGATCAGAATTGAAATAGAAAATAGGGCCAGATTTTAAATAGCTAATATTAATGACTAAATAATTTATAAAAAATAATAAATAGGAGCAGTTTCCTAGCACAGAATGGGGGAGATCGGAACTCAAACAAGAATCTTAGAGCGTCCTTTCCTCGGGCAGCAACAGTGCTGCGCAACAACAGCGGCAGAAAGCCCCCTCAGGAATGCCTCATTGCGGCGGTCCACAATTTGGAAACAATGATGCCACATGCACAGTGAATGCCCATCGGCTATGGAATGATGACTGATGACGACTCAGACGATGCGGACCCAGACTGAACCGTAGGTGCCTTCAAATGCAATTGTGGTCCATTTCTGAGCACTAGCGGAGACCAGTGCTGGTATTTGTAAAGAAGAAGGACTCATGGCCCGTCTCCAGGAAAGGGAAAAAGAAGGCGAATGAAGAGACTCCTCTTAAACAAGAGAGGACCTTAATGTTCGCGAGATGAAGGTGAAATGGCAAGCCCATTCGGCTATGATAGACACGGGTGCTACCCACAACTACTTAGCCTCGACTCAGGTGGAGCGCCTTGGACTAGTTGTAGGGAAAGGTAAAGGTAACGTCAAGGCTATCAACTCACCTCCCAGCCAGGGTGGAATAGCTAAAGAAGTACCGGTGAAGCTTGGCCTTACGAAGGAAAACAACCTGCGAGTGTAATCATAGATGACTTCGAGTGATTGTTGGGCTGGGATTCCTAAGGCAAACCAACACCATCCTCTACCATTTGCAGACATGCTACTGATGGATGTACCAATAGGGCCAAGCCCTGCATTATCCCGTGCTGCCCATGAAGATGGTCGTTGAGAAACATCTCGCCTTGCAGTTGAAGAAGGGGTCAAAAGGAATGCCTTACGTTCTGGCAAACCCTCTGTATTGAATATTAGAACGCTCCCTCGTGTCCCCATTCCTGAACCCTGTAAGGAGTTACTACTGGAGTTTGAAGATGTCATGCCACAAGACATGCCAAAGCGGCTCCGCCTAGAGCGCACTGTGGACCATGAAATTTGAGTTGGTGCGGCGCGAAGCCACCTGCCTGGGCGCCTTAACAGAATGTCACAACCCGAACTCACCGAGCTTCGGAGACAATGACGGAAATGCTTGATACAGGGATCATTTTACCCTCCAAGTCCCATATGGGTCCCCTGTTCTATTCCAAAAGAAACATGATGGCAGCCTGCGACTCTGTGTGGATTATCGATGTCTCTAAACAAAATCTACCGTGAAGAACAAGTACCCCATTCCCCTAATGGCGACTTGTTTGATAGACAGGGTGCTGCTATCGTTCAAATAAGATCTGAAGACAGTTTGGCAAGTATTACAGAGGGTGATGAACACAAGACGACTTGTGTGACAAGATATGGGTCGTACGACTCCTGGTCATGCCATTCGGTCTTGACCAACGCCCCTGCTACGTTTGCACTCTCATGAACCAAGTCTTCCGAGAGTACATCGACGAATTTGTGTGTCTACTTAGATGACATTGTGTATATATCCAGACATTGGAAGAACACCTGTACACCTTTGCAGGTGGGTTGCGAGAACATGAACTATATGTAAAGCTATCCAAGTGCTCCTTTGCTCAGAAGCAAATTGATTTCCTCGGACATGTCATCGAGGAAGGACGCATCAAGATGGACCAGCAGAAAATCCAGGGCATCACAGCTTGGCCGACACCTAAGGATGTCCACGCCTTGAGGGCGTCCTTGCCTATGCAACTTCTACCGGCGGTTTGTGAAGAACTACTCGCTTATCGCAGTGCCATTGACAAACTCCTCAAAAAGGTCACCCTTTGGGATTGGGGACCAAGGAGAGTAGAGGCCTTCAACGCATTAAAAGCGGCTATGTCTAGTAGTCCCGTCTTGGCCCTTCCTGATTTGGCCAAGCCGTTCGAGGTACAAACAGATGCTTTTGACTATGCACTCGGTGGAGTCCTGCTACAAGAAGGCACCCTGTAGCGTACGAAGTCCGGAAGCTGAAGGATGCAGAGCGGCGCTATGCCGCCCATGAGAAAGAATTATTGGCTGTCGTCCACTGCTTGCGCCTCTGAGGCACTATCTGCTGGGAACCCCGTTCGTGTCAAGACAGACAAACACATGCTTTAGCCATTTCATGACCCAGCCGAAGCTGAATGGTCGACAGGCCAGGTGGCAGGAACTCCTAGCTGAATTCCACTTCAACTTGGAGTATCGCAGTGGAAAGACCAATCATGTTGCTGATGCGCTCAGTCGGAGAGCTGACCTAGCATCGGTGTGCCTACTCGCCACCCTAAGGAGCGAGGTAAGCCACATCCAATCAAGGACCAAATACGGACTACTCATCAAGATCCTGCTGCTCAGTATTTGTTGATTTGTAGGACAGGGCAAGACTCGCCCGTTCTACATGGAAGATGGGTTTCTGAAAGAAAAAGACCGACTTATGTTCCTAAAGGATGGGGATTTGCGGAGGACTCTTCTAACGGAATGTTCATGATACCTGTGGCGCCATCCTGGTGAAGAACGCTCCATGGCGTTACTTCGTCGTGCCTATTATTGGCCTCAAATGGCCGATATGTCGCTCAGTATGTGAAGACTTGTGAGTATGCCAGAAGAACAAGTTGGACCGCTTGACACAAGCGGGACTCTTGAAACACTTGCTGTCCAAAGAGACCTTGGGAAACTTTTCCCTGGATTTCATCACCGGATTGCCCAGCGTCGGAGATCTCACAACCATCTTGGTTGTGGTGGTCCGTGTTTCTAACTATGCCACCTTTATTGCAGCCCCACAATAATATCATCAGAAGATATCAACTGATCTCTTTCTCTCATGTCGGTCAAATATTGGGCCTGCCCCAAAGACTTGTAGTGACCGCACTCACGCTTCACTACAACTTTTGGACCCAACTCTTCAAGTGCCTTGGTCAAAATTGAGTCACAGCTCAAGTTTTCATCCGCAATTGATGCGCCCAGACGGAGCGGTTCAATGGTATGCTGGAGGAATACCTCCGACACTTGTAACCGGATTGCTGAAGAAGGGGGTGAAGTTCTGGATGCTGCTCAACTGTGTTTCAATTCACAAAAAGATCTAGTACCAACAAAAGCGCTTTTTGATTGTTACCGGACAGCAACCGCTACTCCCACACATCTGTGAATGCACCAAACATGGCTAAATCTCCGCAGCTGCCAGCTTCTCAAAGAGTGAGGCGGAATTTGGAGATGGTGCGGAGCTATCTGGCAAAGCCAAAAGCGGAATGAAGAGCATGCTGATCAGAATCGTCGCTTTGTTGAATATCAAGTAGAGACAAAGTGATGGTCAAAATTCCAAAGCGACTTATTTGCAGGGTCCATGACCCTCGCGCTATTGCAAAAATACATTGGACCTTTGTCCATTGAAAAGCGTATTGGGAAGTTGCATACCGGGGATACCCAGCTTGGTGAAAAAATTCATCCTGTCTTCCATGTCGAGTCTCCTGAAACCTTTCGGAGAACGGAGTATCCTTCAAGGACCCAGCTCACAAACCAGTATTTGAGGTCCCAATTCAACCGGGGAAAGCGTGTTGAAGCTATCCTTAATGACAAGTGATTCAATGCCTCAAGGAAGATCACCAGGAATTTTGTGAAATGCAGGACTGTGATGCAGAGAGAATACTTGGAAGGGGAACAAACCTCAAAGCCTACAAGAGCCTCATTGAAGATTATTTTGCAAGTAAGCGCCGAGGACGTCGCCAACTCAGGTGGGGAGAATGTCATGGCGCTTTCCAGCACGCCCATGACCCCTTTGCGCCGCCCCGTGCGTCCTAGCGAACCTCCCAATTCCTAGCGCCACGACGGCCCGGTCTTGGCCCGCAAGTGACAGCGCGCAGTGCCTTGCGACCCACCGATATCCCTCGCGAGCGCCAAGCCGCAGGCAGAACCCAACAGCGCCCGCGCGCAGACCGTGATGCCAAAAACACGCTGCTGACAACGAACCTGCTGCTGCCTTATAGAAGACTAAGTCATTTTCATTGTAAATATAGTAGTATTTTATTTCATGCACTTCCATTAGTTTCTCTAGCTTAATTAGGTCTACTCCTGTAAAGTTTGGATATTTTTTTAAGTACTATTAGGGGGATCAAGCAATCAAACTTTGTAGCAAGCAAGCAAATCTCGTACTGGTCTCCCCCTCCGACACCGCGTTGCTTTTCTGTAATAGCTTTCATTAATCAGTCAAGCTTCTTCATTCTGAATTCTCATTTCTGTTCTCTCAATTGCTCTTGATATTGGTTTTCCCGTACGGCACTGACAATCTCGTCTAGCGTACGAGGGACCTCAGTTGGCGGACAGCAACTGCACGACATCAGTTGCCTAGCGCGTACGTCGCCCTCCAAGGAATCTCAGGAAGGCACCGCGTATCATAACACATCATACACAAAAACCTACTAGCAAAAGATAACTCACCCGTCGCAACCACGCTGTTTCTCCTTTCACCACTCCAACTGAGCATTATAACACAGTAAATTGAACTGACAGTGAGCTCTATGAACCTATTTACTTAAAATTTTCACTTCTCATATATATCTCACACCATGAGAAGACTGTAACGATCCCCGATCTTTTTAAGAATTAACCCATCCCCTATTAACTGTTTTTCCTATTTATTTCTGTTATTGTGAGTTGCCGGGAGGATATTTGGAGTTCGGAGAGGTTTGGGACACTTAGTACCTAAATGAGAGTTAAGTTTAGAATTTGGATTGTATCGAGCATGTGTAAGACGGACTCGAATGAAATTTCGTTGTGTCGTTTAGTCCGTTGGTGATTTTCGGCTAGGGGCGTGTTCGGATTGTGTTTTGGGCTCTGTAGCTTAATAGGCTTTGAAATGCCGAAAGTTGATTTTTAAGTTTCCGTTTGATAGTGAGATTTTGATATCGGGATCGGAATGGAGTTCCGGAAGTCGCAGTAGGTCCGTTGTGTCATTTGGGATGTGTTGCAAAGTTTCAATCATGGTTGGACGAGGTTAATAGACTTTTGATCGAAAGCGAAAATTTGAAGATTTTGGAAATCTTTAGGCTTGATTGAGAGTGAATTGTGTTTTATCGTTGTTTGATGTGATTCGAGTTGAATAAGTTCGTATAATGTTTTAGGATTGGTGGCATGTTTGTTGAGGTCCAGGGGCCTCGGTGTGTTTTGGTGCTTAACGAGTGAATGACTTAGGGAAAAATCTGAAGGTTGCTGAAGTTTGCTGAGGTCTGTCATACCGCACCTGCGGTTGAGGACCGCAGGTGCGCGCCTGCAGAAGCGCTTTGGACGCAGAACGTATTGTCCAGGCTCCAAAAGCCTAGGCGAGAAGTCGGAACGCACCTGCATGAGCGCAGGTGCGGTAAGGGGTCGCAGGTGCGGAAACTCCTGTTTAATGAAAAGTCGCAGTGCAACTTGGTCTACGCAAAAAGCGGGACCGCAGGTGCAGTCCCAGAGCCGCAGATTGCGGTTTCACTGGTCAGAAAAGGGGAAGAACGAGGGTTTGAAATCAAAACTTGGGAAATTGAATTGGAGCTCGGTAGGAGGCGATTTTTGGAGAGATTTTCGGAGGGAGTTAACTGCTAATGATTCTTAACTCCTTTTTGCTTATAACTCATTAATCTAATCATAATTCATCATCTAATTTCAGATTTGGGATGAGAAATTGGAAAAAATTGGAAAAGGTTCTTAGGCCTAATTTTGATTTGATCAAGATTTTGATGTTCGGATTGGAACAATTTTGTATGTATAACTCTGAGAGTGTGAGGTTCTAAAATTATAAATTTTACCCGATTCCGAGATGTGGCCCGCGTTTGGGCATTTTTCCTAATTTTGCGTATTAGCTTAGAATTTATTAGTGAATAACTACTTGAAGTTTATTTACATTATGCTATTACTTTGAGTAGATTTGGGCCATTTGGAGTAGGATACTCGTGGCAAGAACGTGGTATTGAACTGATTCAGTCGATTCGAGGTAAGTGCTTGTCTAACCTTGTGTGGGGGAACTCCCCTTTAATTGGTACTGTGATATTTGAAATGCCTTGTACGTGAGTGACGTGTGGTACTTGTGCTGATTGTTGCAAATCCGGTTTTTCATTAAGTATCTAAAATTTCGTATTTCTTCACTGCTTACATTACTTGAAATTGAGCTTACTGTTAGCTTAGGAATCATGCCTAAATGATTAAATTGCTTAATTCCTCAAACTGCCTTATCTGAACTCTGTGCATCATGATAGGTTAGAATTACCTGTTTACCTTGATATAAACTGGATTGAGTTGGTTATTCTTGTTGTTGTTGTGTGTTTACATTGGACTACGCGGTTCCCGTAGATCCCCCTTGTCTGTTTATTTGGGACTACGGATGTGTATTCCGTATACCACCTGTACAGCGATATGGATTACGAGACGCACCTGGGAGATCCACCGATTATTACTTTTGGGGCTACAGGACGGGATCCTGGTAAGACCCCCGGTTGTTATCTCTCGCTGGTTGTTATACCTTCTATGATTACTTGCCTTGGTTGTAGTGTGTTCTCTTATTATCTGATATTCTTACTACTACTCATCTTCCTGTGATACTAATTTTCCTCACATATTTTTAAACATATATATATACTTTCAAAAGTATTACATATGCAGTTATAAGCATGCATAGAGTATTTTATAATTTTTCTTATAGTTTTAAAAGCTCCAATTCAATTATCTTCTCTTTTTATTATATAAATATCAATAATTATCCTTCGTACTACTTTATGATGTATATCCATCTAAAGATTCCATCTTTATTCCACATAGTGCTAAATATTTTTAGTGCATTTTGTAATTACATTTGTATTTTTTTTAATGTTAAATTGCACATCTTTGCAATAATAGCCCATACTAATGTGTATAACTATATTATTATGCATAAAATGATCTTTTATATTTTTAAAATATAAATTAAATATTTTAAATCATTTAATGCCACAAAGATAATTTTGGAC
>NW_017673200.1:0-47666 GCF_001879085.1 Nicotiana attenuata
TCTTCAGATTTCACTTTGTCCCCCTAAGTCCCTCTTTTATTTTTCAGTTTTAGCTAATTAGTCCCTTATTTGTTGGCTTGCTGCCCAAGTTACTGCATTAAGTTGCTGATATTTCAACTAAAACCCTCTTCTAGAAGAGTCTAGGGGGTTCCAGTCTCAACTACAGAATTGTTCTTTATTTAGGAATGCCTATACTACCCTTTATTAAATCTGAAATTTACTAACCTAGTACTAACTAAACCCCAACCCCTTTTTACCCTGGTTAGAATTATCAGCTATAACCAAACAATCCTAATATCTGAATTAATGGATCTAAATAACTCTAATTAGGACTTAAACTAACTAAATATCGAAATCAACAAATACTATTGTCAATTCTAAAAATCAACAGAAAACTAACACAATATTCATGCCTTGACTACAATTCGACTGAATAACAATTTTTAACAAAAACAAACAACAGCTATAATTCGAACACATCTAACTTGGAAAATCAAACTAAAGAAACAAAGGAGACGGGCAGAAGCTTGATAAAGAGAGGAAAAAAAAGAGAAGGTTAAACAGAAGAAAAAATAAAATAAAGGAAAGAAAACTCACCATCTTGACTTGAACATCTCTATTAAGACATGACGAATAAATACTGGGAAAGAACCCCATATGAATGGATTTGGCCTTGGCTTCGAAAACTCGAACCCTAGATTTAATATTTGAGCAATTCCATAAGGATTCGAGAGGGATGGGCTGGAGTTTTGGAATGAGGAGGACAGAAGGATTCAAGGGTGTTAGTGTAAGGTCGATTGGCGACGGCGCCGCCATCGGAAAAAGTAGGCGGCGCTAGGGTTCCGCCCTTTTGAGTTTGGGATTTGAACGGTTTCAGGGGGGCTTGAAGTGAATGAAGTGAAGGCTTGAGATGACGGGGTTGAGAGGAGTTTGTGGTGCGATTTTAGTAGGGGAGACCAAACACCGCCGCATAACGATTTCCGGTGGCTGTGGCGGCGGTGAGAGATGAGGATGAAGGGGACGACATGGTCTTAGGTTAAGGGATCTATTCGGACACTTTTGATTAAATGGGGAAGGGATTGAGGCCCTTGGATGAGATAAAATGGAGGGCCAGGATTGAATCATTACCTACTAACTCAAAACGACGTAGTATTCTTTCTATACTACGTCGTTTCATTGATCTCAGAGGTATGGGGTTTGGACTGGGTACAATTTGGGCTGGACGGGTATATGGCTAATTTGGCGTGGGTTTTGTGGTGTTTGACTTGGGCTGGAATTAGAAATGGCCCAAGTTACACACACCAGCCTACTTATTTGTTTTTTTTTCTTCTTTTCTTCCTTTTCTTATTCAATTTTTAGATTTTATTAAGTACAAAATTAAAAGTAGACAAGACCTGATTTAACTCTAAAATTAAACTAATTAATTTTCAAAAATTAAACAAATCCTGGTTTAAAAAGAAAACTTAAGAAAAAAACAATGCAAAAGGACTATTTTGGTATTTTCTCTTATTTTTTGTAATGTTAATTAACCAATAAAAATGTTAAAATGCAAGTATGCTATTTTTGTATTTTTCATGAGTCATATCAATTAAAAATGCACAAAATTCACACAATAACAAGATCATGCAATTAATTCCCTAAAATTCAAATAATAACAGAAAATCCTAATTTTAATGAATTCTATAGGAGTAATTTAAGCGAGGCAAAAATCACATGCTCACAGATAGTATCAATTGGTGATCAAGCAATCAAATAATTAAGTGCAAGATAGAATAAATAAACAAATATGATAAAATAATAAGAATAATTCAAGCTTCAAACTACAACGTTCATGTAGCACCCCACATTTCTAGAACAAATAAACGACAAAACTAAAAGAAAAGAAGAGAAGAAAAACTAGTTAGAAGCCTCCTCCAAGCGTGGTGTGTGTTCCCCCACGTGAATTCTCCTTCAATGTATGTTAGATATCCTCCAATTAGGTTTAGGACCCCTTTTATAAGAGTTGGGACCGTGTAAGGCCGAAATAACATTGTCCTGGACGAAATAGGAGAGTACCCCGTCACCTAGCATCTAGGGCAGCATGGGGCGCTGGCCCTGGCGCTCTAATGCTGAAGAATTTGTCCATAGAGCCACAGGTGGCGTGGGGCGCTGCTAGTGGCGCTGAAATTCCACCTTTCCCATTTTTCCTCTGTTTTGTCTCTATATGTCGCACCTTTAACCCCAAATTGCTTCCAGATGATTCCTACATATAAAAGTACCACGAATAAGCATAAATCAATACTTTTGACACCCGAAATCCCACAAAACATGAGTAAAATATGAGGCAATATATATAAAAATCTATATACTTTAAGTTAAACATCAGCTAGTGAGAAAAAAATTATATCAAATCAGGTAACAGTTGAGGCACTATTTCAAGAATGCACATCTGAAGTAAGGCCACCATATTTCAATGGATATCATTTCTCTCATTGGAAGGTTCGCATGAAAATATATGCGAAGTCTTATGATGTCAAGGTATCGTGTGTTATCAAAAAGAAAAACTATCCACTTCTAGCAGCAAAGACCGACAAGAAAGCTAAAAGAGAATTATCCACTGATCTTGAAGATATAGATAACTACTCTAATGAGCAGATAGCAGTTGTTCAAGTTAATAATAAGACACAAAACCTGCTATATAATGCCATAAGTGGAGAGTAGTATGAGAAAATTTCAAGCAGTGATACAGCCAAAGAAATGTGGGACAAACTGGAAGTCACTTATGCAGGAACGAGCAAAGTGAAAGAAACAAGGATAAATATATTGGTTTACGACTATGAACTCTTCCAAATGTAAGAAGGTTTGGAGAAAGATTTACTCGATTCAGCAAAATCATTGGAGATCTAAAAGCTTTGGTAGGACATACTCCAGTTGTGAAGAAGTTCGAAAAATCCTAAGAAGTTTGCCTACAACATGGCAGGCTAAGGTAGTGGAACTTAAATCTCAAGACCTAGACAAATTGTAATATGATGAACTGCGTGGAGATCGTATTGCTTTTGAGAAAACACATCTCAAAAAAATACGTCAGGAAGAAAAGAAGAAAATTGTCGCCTTCAAAACCACAACTGAAGGCTCTAAAAATGATAATGATGATGACACAGAGGCTCCTGAAGAAGAATTTCAATGGTCTTGAAAAACGTAAATGGATTAATGAGGAGATACAGAAACACAAAAACGGGAAAAATATTGTCCAGAAGAACCAGACAATGCAATGAGCAAGATAAAAATGATGGAAAATGTTTTGAATGTGTAAGGTATGGCCATGTCCAAGAGGAATGCCCAGACCTCAAAAGAAAAGCCTCCAGAGGCTTTAATAAAAACAAATTCTTCGGAAGCTGGAGTGATGAAGACGGCTCAAAAAATGAAAAAATAGCCAATCTGTTTTTCATGACTATTCTGGAAAATGATATGAAAAAGTACTCTGGTTGCTGGAGTGATGAAGAAATATCAGACGATGACAGCAAAGAAGAAACTAAAAATTGCTTTATGACTCGAGGTAAAACAAGTAAGGTAAGATCCTGTAACTGTGATAGATGTAATAAATTACAGGATATTCTTGATCTTACTCTAAAAGAGTTTCAAGAAAATGTTAAAATAATTAAAGAGACTCAGTAGGGAAAAGAAAGAGAACTCAAACTTGAAGTGTGGTCATAAATATTCCTTTTGTAGATTTGGTAGATCTAATGTCTCATAGTGGATTTGGAAACCCAAAAATAGCCCTGATCGAAATAAAACTAACTAACAAGGACCCAAGCAAGCTTGGGTACCTAAAAGAATGTAATATTTTTATTTTGTAGGAACACCACAGAAAGAGTCGTAAAGAAAAATGGCTAGACAGTGTGTAATCCAGTCACATGACGGGCGACAAGAATCTATTCAAAGAAGTCACAAAAATAAATGGAGAAAATGTCAAATTTGGTAATGATTCAAAAAGACAAATCGTTGGCACCGGCACAGTTCCTTTTAATAACAACTTTGATATTATCAAAGTATATGGATGGATTCAACTATAATCTTCTGAGCATAAGCCAACTATGTGATTTCGGATATGAAGTCAAATTCAATAAAATGGGTTGTGCCATTGAAGATGAGATAGGTAAAATCATTCTACCAAGAAAAAGGTACGGAAATGTTTACATTCTAGATGGCATTGAAAACCTACATGGTCATATTTGTTTAGCATCCATTTCTGACGGTCCATGGTTGTGGCATAAGAAACTTGGTTATGCAAGCATGCATTTGATCGAAAAACTCTCCAAACATGACCTAGTCATTGGTCTTCCCAAGCTCAATTTTTCTATAAATCATGTATGTGATGCATGCCAATTTGGCAAACAAACCAAAAACTCTTTCAAAACCAAAGATATTGTATCCACAACCAAGCCTTTACAATTACTACATATGGATATTTTTGGACCTACTAGAACTGCCAGCATTGGAGGTGGATGGTATACATTTGTTATTGTTGATGACTACTCAAGTTTTACATGGGTGATTTCTATCTCATAAAGATGAAGCTTTGAAAAACTTTGAGAATTTCTGCAAAATAATTGAAAGAAAAAAGTGATATCTCATCTCTACTATTCAAAGAGACCATGGAGGTGAATTTGAAAGTAGATCTTTTGAAGAATTCTGCAATGATCAAGGATATACTCACAACTTCTCATCCCCAAGATTACCCCAACAAAATGGAGTAATTGAACACAAGAATAGAACTTTGCAAGATATGGCCAAAACAATGATATTAGAACACTCGTAGCCAAACCATTTTTTGGCAGAAGCAGTCAGCGCAGCATGTCATGTCCTCAATAGGTGTCTCGTAAGACTTATCCTAAAGAAGACTCCATATGAGCTATGGAAAGGCTTTCCTAGAAATGTGATAAGCGCCATCACGACATGTTAAATTTCGGGTCCTGACAAGTTAGTATCAGAGCCTAGGTTACATAGGTTTCACGGGTCCTGACCGGGTTTAGTAGTGTCTTGCAGATCGGTACGGAGACGTCTGTACTTATCTTTGAGAGGCTACCGAACCCTCAGGAAAACTTCACTTTCTTGTATTCTTGTCGTTAAGACTTGTTGATTCCAGAAACTCAACTTCTACTATTCTATTCTCTCGCAGATGATAAGGTGCAACTCGTACAGTAGCTAGAGCAGTACCTGTAGACCCACCAGTTGCTCCAGCTTAAGAGCAGATCCCAGATGTGTTTAAGCCGGTGGGACCAGCTCAGTCACCCATTGTACCCATTGTGATTCCAGGCCTTCAGGAGGCTTTGGCCCAGATATTGACTTTATGCACTAGCCTTTCTCGGGCGATTTAAGTTTCGACCGTGCCAGCCACTTCTCAAGCCGGGGAGGTGCTCAGACTCCCCCCACCCATACACTAAAGCAGGTGGTTCAGGGACTTCAGACACCAAGGGTACTAAAAGCCCAGCCGGTTGCAGTTGCTCCCAAGTGGGTCCCCCTATGAGTGACAAGGAGAAGAAGAGGCTAGAGAGCTTTTGGAGGCTTAGGCCTCCATCATTCAGTGGGGTTGAGTCTGAGGATGCTTAGGACTTCTTAGACAGGTGCCAGTGGATTCTTTGCATGGTGTGTATTCTCAAGACTTGTGGGGTCTCATTTACTACTTTTAAGATGTCGGGGGCAGCCTTCAGATGGTGAAAGTCTTATGAGTTGAGCAGGCTAGCCGGTGCTGCACCACTTACGTGGCACGAGTTCTCCGTTCTCTTCTTGGAGAAGTTTGTTCCAAAGACCCACGGGGAGGAGTTGTGTAGGCAATTTGAGCAACTACTCCAGGAAGGTATGTCTGTGACCCAGTATGAAAAGAGATTTTCAAAGTTGGCTCGTCACGCTGGTTCGCACAGAGAGCGAGAGGATTAGGATGTTCATTGATGGCCTCAGCTATGGACTGTGCTTTGTCATGAATCGGGAGATTGCATCAGGTGCTAGGTTCGACGAGGTGGTTGATATTGCTAGATGGCTAGAGCAGGTCCGTAATCAGGACTGTGAGGAGAGAGCGACCAAGAGGTATTGTGGTTTGGGTGGTTTCAACGGTGTTTCTTCTAGAGGGCAGTCCCACCACAGCTGGGTTCGTCCTTATAGGCCCGCTTAGATAACTCGCCCGGTTCATCGTGGTGCATCAGCTAGCCATGGTTCATAAAGTGCTCGTCCGGGTCAGTCATCTCTCAGTGCCCTCCCAACTCTAAGTTCATCTCATGCTCCATCTGTTCAGGGTTCATCTTTACCAGGTCCTTCTAGTAACTATTCTGGCTCTAGAGGTCCGATTCAGTCTCCACCATAATCGGGGAGTTGCTTCAAGAGGGGTCAGGTTACGACTACCGCACTAGTTACTTCACCACCCGCCTAACCAGCTCGGGGTGGCGCTCAGGAAGCTAGAGGTCGCTCTTGAAGGGGAGGCCGATCAAGTGGCAATCAGGCTCAATGCTATGCTTTCCCTGCCAGGCTAGAGGCTGTTGCTTCTGACGCAATGATCACAGGTATTGTCTCATTATGCCACAGGGTTGATTTTATATTATCCGACCCTGGTTCCAATTATTCATATGTATCATCATATTTTGTTTGTCATTTCGGTATGCCCCATGAGTCCTTTAGTTTCACATGTTCATATATCTATACTAGTGGGGGATCCTATTATTGTGGACCATATATATCGATCGTGTGTGGTGACCATTGGGGGATTAAAGACGAGATTTGATCTCTTATTGCTTAGTACGATTGATTTTGACGTGACTCTAGGTATGGACTGGTTGTCCCCATGTGATGTTATTCTGGATTGTCACGCTAAGACCGTGACGTTGGCGATGCTAGGTTTACCCAGGATCTAGTCGATAGGTTCTCTAGACTATGTTCCCAGTAGGGTGGTTTCAAATCTGAAGGCCCAATGGATGGTTTGGAAAGGGTGTCTATCATATTTGGGTTTTGTGCGGAATGTTGGTGTTGATACTCCTACTATTAATTCTATTCCAGTAGTATAACATTTTCTGGATGTGTTTCTTGCAGACCTGTCGGGCATGCCATCCGACATGGATTTTTATTTTGGTATTGACTTGGTGCCGAGCACTCAGCCCATTTCTATTCCACCGTACCATATGGCACCAGCAGAGTTGAAGGAATTTAAAGAGAATCTTCAGGAGCTTCTTGATAAGGGGTTCATTAGGCCTAATGTGTCGCATTGAGGTGCACCAGTTCTGTTTGTGAAGAAGAAGGATGGTACTATGTGGATGTGCATTGACTATAGGAAGTTGAACAAAGTTACAATTAAGAACAAGTATCCTTTGACGCGCATTGATGACTTATTTGACCAGCTTCAGGGAGCGAGAGTGTTCCCTAAGATTGAGTTGAGGTATGGGTATCACCAGTTGAAGATTCGGGACTTGAATATTTTGAAGACATCATTCAGGAACCGCTATGGTCACTATGAGTTCCTTGTGGTGTCTTTTGGGCTGACCAATTCCCTAGTAGTATTCATGCATCTGATGAACAGTGTATTCTAGCCATATATTTATTCGTTTGTCATAGTATTTATTGATGATATTCTGGTGTACTCATGTAGCCAGGAGGAGCATGCACAGCATCTGAGGATTGTACTACAATGGTTGAGGGAGGAGAAGCTTTATGCCAAATTCTCTAACTGTGAGTTTTGGCTCAGTTCGGAGGCGTTCCTAGGGCACGTGGTGTTCAGTAAGGGGATTAAGGTAGATCTGAAGAAGATTGACGCGGTTCAGGGTTGGCCCAAACCATCTTCAGCTACTGAGATTCCGAGTTTTCTCGGCTTGGCGGATATTATCGTCGTTGCGTGGAGGGTTTCTCGTCCATTGCAACGCCTTTGACCAGGTTGACCCAGAAGGGTACTCCATTAAGGAATTTGACCAGGTTGACCCAGAAGGTTGGTGCGACCTCTAATATAGGCTTTGTTTTTCCCTCGTTAAGGACTTTTTGAAATTGTGTTTTGCCTGACTCTTCGGCAGTTCAGTAGAACCTCGATTGTGAGTCGTTATGTGGCGATAATCGAGCACCTCGGGAGGTTTTTCTCGGTTGCTGAGCGTTTAGAAGCCTATAGTTTTGGAGCTGACATGGTCGAAGCCCTTTTGCCTATGTCAGGGGTAGCCTGTTTTAAACGGTTCTTTTCGAAGTTCTTTTGATGTAATTAAAGGCCTGTGATTTTATAGCGACGGTCGGGCATCCCCGAGTCGCGTTAGTTTGGCTGGTACAGCCTTGTGACCATAGTCATTTGTGTTTGACCGGAGCCTTTTAGTCCCCGGGTGAAGTAGTTTCAGCGTCTATATCAAGGGTATGCCTTTTTATGGGTCTTATAAGTTCGAGATATAGCCTTAACTTTAAGATCGAGATTATTCCTTTTGTAAGGTCTTATAAATCTTTACATGCCTTTGAGGTCTTACAGCTTTGGTTACTTGGTACAAGTATGGTTCATGCCTTTCTAGAGGTCTTACGGATTTGATATTGCCTTATGAAGGTCTTATAGATTTGATATTGTCATATGAAGGTCTTACGCGTTCGAGGTTGCCTGCATGGGGCCTTATGGCCTCGGGTTTTGACAGATCGATGGGGGTGGCAGTTGGCGACAGTCCCCGAGTTGTCGAGAGTTTCTTGGCTTGAGAGCCATTCCCTATAAACTTGGTATTGCCTCATTGATGGCTTACTTGTTCGGAGTTTCTGACCAGGAGGTCTTGTAGACTTGAGTTTCCGATGCCAGTCCCCGAGTGTTCCGGATGTTTTTGGCTTCTGCAGCCGTTTTGCAATCTTAATGTTGCCTCATTGAGGGCTTAGCTTCAAGTTTTTGACGCCAGTCCCCGAGTGTTTGGGGCATTTTGGGCCCTGGAGCCATTTTTGTAAGAAATGGCGAGCTTCTTTGAAACGTTTCCGGTGCTACCGTGCTGGGAGTTTTCTGGTGACTTTGCAGCTGAGCAATCGCCAGCTGTTGTGCCTGTAACATTTCAAAAATAATGTAAAGGCTAACTTCCTGTTCTTCCCTGGCTGGGATTTTCTGAGCTTCTTGTTAATCTCCTTAGTGTATGCTCATGTTGGTGTGGGAGCTTATTTCAACATGTTGAGCGTCGCGCAAGACCGTGTCCACGGGAATTGGTTATTGCGCATCCCCAGGGTTTTGTGGTGGTACACCAACACCTGGAACATTTACACCATTTTCTCCATGGTCCTCAAGATTGTTGTTCTCGTGTGCGTTTACTGAGTTAGACATTTTGACCTGAAATCAAAAGATCTTGGACAAGAAAAAGTGTGAAAGATAACTTGCGTTTTGTAGTAAACCAGCAAGAAAACAATCACTATTATTTTTAGCCCCACGGTGGGCGACAAACTGTTTGCCGTAAAAATGGTAATAACAATTAGATTTGATTTAGTGGTTCTAAAAATACGTGATCTATTTTTATGCTAGTTGTTAAGCGGTAGATGCTAAGTGACGAGGTTAGAAAATAAGATAATAGATTGAAGATGGCTTTGGAAACCAAACAAAACGGTTGAGAATCGGTGCCTCGAGCTAGCGCATGCGGGGCCTCAATGCCAAGTTAGATACCCGGCTGGGGGCGGTCGATGAAGGACTAACAGTTAGGAGAGCTGCGATGGCGGCTCTCTTATGATCAATAATGATCAATGAATGATGAACAATTAATGAGATACAACAAATGTAAATAAAGCAATAAATGTAGACAATAAAGCCAAACAGATAGTATATTCAAGTTAGAAAACAGAAGGAATGTTCTTGTCTTGGATCAAATATGTTATGTCTTCCCCCTGCCTATAAAATGACAAAGATCCCCTTTATATAAGGAGGGAAATCCCATCCTAGTACATGAGTCATTATTACAAAGAAACATGGCTAGAGCAGCTACTCACTAGTCTCGTACAGACTAGTGTTTCCCTTACAAGCTTTGTCAGCATTGATCATATGCCTTGGGAACTTCCCACTTTTTTACCATGACCATCGATCGGCACTGCCCCGAGGTTGGACGCCGATAACTCCTCGGATGCAAATCTTGAACATAGCCTCAGAAATGTGATTATGAGGCATCATAATGACCGAAAATTGGACCCTCCGATTTTACCGTATACAACCACAGTTTTCGGTACTCCATTCATCAGGGTGCCACAAAGGTATATTGGGACTTGAGGCAGCACTATTGGTGGAGGAGTATGAAGAAAGACATAGTAGATTTTGCAGCTCGATGCTTGAATTGTCAGCAGGTGAAGCACGTGCATTAGAGGCTGGGCGGTTTGCTTCAGAGGCTTGAGATTCTGGAGTTGAATGGGAGAGTATCACCATGGACTTCGTAGTTAGGCTCCCATGGACTATGAAGAAGTTTGATACTATTTGGATTAATGTGGACCGGTTGACTAAGTCCGAACATTTCATTCCAGATGGGACTACCTATTCTTTGGAGCGGTTGGCTGAGATCTACAAAAGCGATGTTGTTCGCCTTCATGGTGTTCCGATGTCCATCATTTTAGATCGAGGCACACAGTTCACAACGCAATTTGACAGTTAGGCACAGGGGTTGAGTTGAGCATATCATTCCACCCTCAGATGGACGGACAGTTCGAGCGCACCATTCAGATATTGGAAGATATGCTACACGCTTGTGTTATGGATTTCGGGGGTTCTTAGGATGAGCTTATGCCGCTTGCAGAGTTTGCCTACAACAACAACTACCAGTCGAATATTCAAATGGCTCCGTATGAGGCCTTATATGGGTGGCGGTATCTCTCTTCGATTGGTTGGTTTGATCGGGTAAGGCTAGGCTATTGGGTACAGACTTGGTTTAGGATGATTTATAAAAGGTTAAGTTGATTTAGAATCAGCTTCGTATGGCCCAGTCTAGACAGAAGAGTTATCCCATCGAAAGGTTCATGATATTGCTTACATGGTGGGAGAGAAGGTATTGCTCAGAGTTTCACCCATGAATGGTATATTATGAGGTTCGGGAAGAAGGGCAAGTTGAGCCCTCAATATATTGGCCCTTTTGAGGTGCTTGAGAGGATTGGAGAGGTGGCTTACAAGCTCGCATTGCTGCCTAGTCTGTCGAGTATTCATCCAGTGTTTTATGTTTCCATGCTCCGAAAGCATTTCGGTGATCCGTCTCATGTTTTGGACTTCAGCACGGTCCAGTCATATGGGAATTTGTTTTATGATGAGGAGCCGGGGGCCATTTCAATTGGCAAGTTCGGAAGTTGAGGTCAAAGAGTATAGCTTCAGTGAAACTACAATGGAGAGGTCAGCCAGTCAAGGAGACTACTTGAAGATCGAACGAGAGGTACGGAGCAAATATCCATACCTATTTGAGACCCCATGTATGATTCTTGACCCGTTGGAGGACGAACATTTGTTTAAGAGAGGGAGAATGCAACGAGCAGGCCGGTCGTTTTGAGTATTATAGCCTCGTTTCCCATTTATTGTTTATTCTGTGTTTGTTTGTTGATACATGACCTGACGGGCTGGGTAGTTTGGTTCCGAGAGTGTTTCGGAATGAATTGGGACAATTAGTCCCAAGGTTGGAAACCTAAGTTGAAAGAGTTGAGCGGATGTTGACTATGTGTAAATGACTCGGGAATGGAGTTTTCATGGTTCTGATAGCTCCATATGGTGATTTTGGACTTAGGAGTGTGTCCGGATATTGATTTCGAGGTCCATAGATAATATTGGCATGGATTGGCAAAGTTGGAAAAATAAAACTTTGGAGAGTTGAGAAGTTTAGCAAAGTTGAACAGCTTCATAAAATGTGTATCGACTTGCATGCATGGTTGAATTCAGTTAACGGATGATTCAGAATCAAATTGGAAGAAGGAAACTAGTTTTGGAAATTAAACGGTAAGAATTTGACCGGAAATGGACTTTTGAGTAAACGGCCCCTGAATGGGTTTTGGGTGATCTCAACAGCTTCGTATGGTGATTTTGGACTTAGGCGTGCGTCCGGGTTCGGATTTGGAGGTCTGTAGGGTAATTTGAGGCGTTTTGGCGAAAGCTGGAAAAGTTGAAGTTTGGAAAATGGAGAAGTTTGACCCATAGTTGACTTTTGCGATATCGGGGTCGGAATGCGATTCCGAGAGTTGGAACAGCTCCGTTATGTCATTTTGGACTTGTCTGCAAAATTTGGCATCATTCCGGATTGATTTGATAGGTTTCGGCACGAGTTTAGAAATTTGAAGATTTGAAAGTTCATAAGTTCGATTTATGGCTTGATTCATTGTTTCGGCATTGTTTAATGTGATTCGTAACCTCGAGCAAGTCTATGTTAGGTTATATGACTTGTTTGTGCGTTTAGGCGGGGTCCCGGGGGCCTCGGGTGTATTCCGAGTGGGCTACGGGTCATTTTCCCATTGTTTAGACTGTTGTATTCTGCTTCTAGCGTTCCTTCTCCGCGATCACGAACAGCCTTACGCGTTCGCGATGTGTTGTTGTTGGTTGCCTCTTTTTCCTTCATCACGTTCGCGTAGAAACACCCGCGATTGCGAAGGTCTGCTTTCCTCTACTTCGCATTCGCATCCATTGCCCCGTGTTCGCGTAAGCTACTGCCATTGTTCATTGCGTTCGTGTCCCCTATTCCGCGATCGCAAAGGGTATTTCTTGACAGCTCTGATTCTCTCCTCCGCGATCGCGACCCAATCTCCGCGATCGCGATGCATAAATCCCTGGGCAAAACAAATAGTACTCTATTCCGAGGGTTAGCCATTTTTAACATTTTTGGAGTTCTAGAGCTCGGTTTTGGGCGATTCCTTGTGGGTTTTTCAAGCAAAACGATTGGTAAAGTGTTCCTCACCTAGAATTGATTATATTCCATGAATTTGTCTTCATTTTTATCATTTAATTTGTGATTAGGGTTGAAGAAAATGTTGGTTTTTGAAGAAAATTCCTAAAATAAAAAATCATGATTTGAGCGGCCAAATGGTATCGGAATTTAACAAATTTTGTATGGTTGAACTCATATTGGAATGGGTATTCGGTTTTTTGAAAAATTTGTCGGGTTCAGAGGTGTGGACCCGGGGGTCGACTTTTGGATCGATTTTTTTAGATTTTGTTAAAGATTGAAACTTTAGGATCCGGAATAGTTTCTTATGTGTTTTATTTGTGCTTTGAAGTTAATTTGGTTAGATTTGAGCTGTCCGGAGATCTTTTCACCCAAGAAGTGCATTCTTGAGTATCGGTGTATCGTCTTTGAGGTAAGTATTTTGCCTAACCTTGTGTGAGGGACTTCCCCTTAGGATTTGAGTCTTCTATGTTGATTGTAGTTCATGTACGCAAGGTGACGAGTGCGTGCTCGGACATATTTGTCTAAAAATTGGCCTTTTATGGTTCTTAGGTCTTTATATTCACTGTGTAGGAATGTGTTTCTGACATGACTGATTTTCATATTTATTTGTTTCACCTCTACATGCTTAACTGGAATTAATTGCTTCATGATTCACTCTTATTGCCTAATTGACACCTAACTGATTTGATTGGAGAATTTCGCCTCACCTATTGTCATCCTATCTTTTCATAGCTACTTATCTTATTTGGGAATTTTATTACCCCTTCTGAAGTTGTTTGGTCTTAAGTGAAGCTAAGATCATCTTCCATTAATTGAATTTGCAAATATCCTCAAAATTTGTCCAACCTTAAAAGGAGTTTAGATAATTTATATCTTGTTGACTTGCCTTTATTTGGGACTATTTGACTCGTGTTGAGTTCCTTGTTATTGACTTGTATATTGTGGGATCGTTGCTACATGTTAGTTTTCCGTGGTTGAACTGTTCCCTTTATGCTAGCATTCTTTTGTGTGGTTATTCTTTGTGAGCTGGTTCTACCGTTTCCTTGTGATTTATAGTCCTTGAGTTGATTTACATGTCTTACCTTGTATTATTTTCTTGTTGTGCTATTTTGTCGTTCCCTTGTGATTTATAGCCCTTGAGTTGATTTACTTGTCTTACCTTGTATTATTGTCATGTTGTGGTTATGTGTAGTGTGGTGATGTACGAGCCTTCTGTTGTGCTGTAACTGTTGTTTCTATTGGTTGTGTTGTGCGTTTACTTTGGGGACTACGGGCGATATCCTGGTAGATCCCCCTACATATTTACATTTGGGGACTACCTATCAAGATTTCCGGTAGAACCCCGGCGCACTATGAGTTGGACTACGGAACGACACCCGGGAGATCCACTGGACATTTACATTCGGGGGCTACAGGACGGTATCTTGGTAGATCCCCGGTTTGCTGGATATTTACATTTTGGGGCTACAGGACGGTATCCTAGCAGATCCCCGGTTTGCTGGTATATAAATTTGGGGGCTACAGGACGGTATCCTGGTAGATCCCCGGTTTGCTTGATATTTACATCTGGGGCCTACAGGACGGTATCCTGGTAGATCCCCAGTTGCCATTTCTGTGTTGAGCTGTATTCTTTCTGCGTTACTTTCCCATGTTAAAAATCATTGTGTTCTAAGCTGATGTTTTCATTGATCCTAGCCCTGTGTAAACATTATACGTGCTGTCTGTTCCATTCCTTATACTTACTAGTTGGTGCGAACTATGTTTGGACACTTGCACAAGCATACACGTGGTTAATCACCCTTATCGGGTAGGAGGCTCTTTGAGATTTGTGAGTATAGACGCACCCCTTGTTTATTTTCCTTCTATGTGAGAATGACTCTTTTGGCACGTGAGTTGTCAGTATGATTATGAGGTGTGATGAGGGCACAGGATGCCAAGTGTTAGAGTTCAGGTATCGAGACCCGTATTGTATGATTATGAGATGAGGTGTCACAGGGTGACTTATATTCGAAGGATTATCTTTTTGAAAAGATTATATTTGAAAGAATTATTTTGAAAGAAACTCTTTTGAAAAGAACACTTATTTGAAAGAAGTATATTTCAAACCATTTTATCACTTGAAAAGAGTTTGACTATTTAGTGACGCTTGCTGGTTAATACTTAAGGTGAAAACTATCGGATTTTGTTGAGTTATGACTTGTCTTTACTGTATTTGTGGTTTTGGATTTGGGTTGTGTTCTCGCTTACCTTTCCCTGTTTTCCTTACGGTGTTTTCCCTGAGTACTTGCTGTTTTCCTTCCTTATTTTAATTACTGTATTGTTAGCCGTATCGCGTAGTCTCTATGTAAATATCATGTTCTGTATATTAGATCAGTAGGTGTCTTGACTGTTCCTGGTCACTACTCCACCGAGGTTAGTCTTGATACTTATGGGGCACCGCTGTGGTGCGCTCATACTACACTTCTGCACATTTTTTTGTGCAAATCTAGGTATTGATCGTTAGTAGCCGAGCGGATTCTCGCCGAGGAGACTCGAGGTAAACCTGCTACTACATCCGCAGGCTTCAGCGTCACCTTCTTATTTTATATTCACATTGTTATACTTATTTCCATACGATTGTGTTTAGAAGTTGTAGCGAAACTCTTTAGAGCTTAAGACTTGTACTACCGGGTTTTGGGAAGATGTTCATTGTATTAAGGATTCAATTCAGACGAATTTTAGATGTTATTATGCATTGTTGTTATTCAGCAATTATTAGGCTTACCTAGTCCTTAAGACTAGGTGCCATCACGATACCCAAACGGAGGGAAAGTTGGGTCGTTACAAGTTGGTATCAGAGCTCTAGGTTCATAGGTGCTACGAGTCATAAGCGAGTTTAGTAGAGTCTTGCAGATCGATACGGAGACGTTTGTACTTATCTTCGAGAGGCAAAGGAACTATTAGGAAAATATCGCTTTTTTCATTCCTATCGTGCGAGCTTATTGATCCCGGAGTTTGAAATTTTATCATTCCATTCTATCACCGACGGTGAGGACACGAGCTGCAGTTATCGACGGCGCTGCTCCCAGAGCAGGTGTCGCCGGAGGCAGAGGCAGAGGTTGACGAGGAGTATGTGTCGCAGCTAGACCAGACCCAGAGCAGCGAGTTTCCACTAGTCAGGTCCCAGGTGTCATGGCGGCACAATTTGTGGTTCCAGTTCAGCCCAAGGTTTGGGCAGCGGCATCCGAGGGAGAACAACTTAGATTTGCAAGGAAGAAAATATGACCCTCCTACATTCAACGGGTTGGCTTAAGAGAGCACAATGGGTTTCATAGAGGAGTGCCATCGCATTATCAGCACTATGGGTATCGCAGAGATGAGTGGGGTTGCTTTTACTATGTTCCAGCTTGACGGAGCGGCTTATCAGTGGTGGTGGACATATGAGTTGAGTAATCACCCGATGCAGCTTCACTGACATGGGTTCAGTTTCAGAGATGTTTTGAAAGAGTTTGTACCTCAATCACTTAGGTTCAGCATGGCTCGAGAGTTGGAGTCAGATATTTTATTCTAGCAGGTGGTAGGGATCGCTCGCCGGTTAGAGGGCATATGGGATCGGGAGCGAGAGGACAGCCGAGATCAAGAGAGAGAGAGTACAAAGAGGCGAGGAGGCCTCGTTGACCAGGGAGATCTGCTGGCCCTTATTCTGGAGGCAGGGTACGACATGGTGGAGGTTCGTGGGTTAGCCAGTTCAGTTTGCACTTCAGGCTACACAGTGGTTCAGGTGTAAATGGGTCTCACAGTACCCATACCGCACAGTACCCACAGCCACGTCAGTAGAGGGGTTGCTTGAGTGTGGAGATACTAACCATATGGTGAGAGATTTTCCCCAGATTTCGAGTAGATGTGTCACAGCAAGGTATTCATGTGAGTAGAGGGCGCCCAAGAGGCGGAGGCCCGGCCCGTTGATGTGTTTCATATGGTAGGCTTAAGGCCGTTGCGCCAGATGATGTCATTCAGGTATGATTTTGATTTGCTATAAAGGAGCACCATCCGTAGTTCATTGCAGCTCTGCTTGTCGGGGTGAGTTCCCCTATTTGTTGCTCCACTTATGGGTGCGTTTCATGATTTACACAATGTTTATGTGTAACCCTGTTGGAAGGTTCTATGAGTGATAGCCGTGTCTATCGTCTATTTTTATTTATTATCGGGAGTTATGAGACTAGTAGTAAATCTCTGTTGTCCTTCTCAGTAGGCTTGATGCGATTTATGAGTATTTTTGGCTACGATCCGTGATTTTATGCTCCACCGGTGTGGGAGCCAATACTTGTAAATTGTGATGGAATTGATCTAGTGAGAGTTTCCAGCTGATTTGATGTGTACCCTACTTGAGATTCAGAGTTCAGGGCAGGACCCTTGTTGTTTCATGTGATTTGACGTGTTGAGACCGGGCTGTGTACCGCGGTTGGAGTTATATCAATATGAGATCCTTTTGATTCTTTTATATGATTTTATTCTTTCGTGTTAGATTGTGTTGTAAATTAGTTTTGATAGAAAAATTTGTGCTTGACGAACTTGTTTGATAGTTCCTTTATGTGTTTCCTTTGCATATTCAGTCATTTTTGTTATGTGCTTCTTGAGTTCTAGCTTGTGTAGGGTGTGTTCCCGTTGGTATTAGTTGTGAATTGGTGATGCGGGTGTTAGCTGTATGGTTTTCGTGGTTATTGTAGCATCGTCAGTGTTGTGGAGCTTTGAAATGGGTTCCTATCGAATTTGAGGCTTATGATCGGTGCAGGATTTGATTCGGGCAAGTATTGTGATCAAGAATGTTATTATAGGCCTATGCATGGTGTGTATGTTGTGTGGTTGTACTCTGTGGGTGTAGGCATAAGTGGTTGCAGCTAGTTGAAACTGAAACCGGGGATGGATTTAGAATCGGGTCTTTGGAAATCGATGGAAGGTGAGAATTCTGGCTCTAAGGCTTATTGGTATTGATAAAAAGGCTAAATTTCAGTTGATATGATGTCGTCAGGTTTATGTGGATTGGGGTGACGTGGGATCACCCGCGGGTGTATGTTGGAAGTGTGCATTCAACAACTTGAGGACTTCGAGGCGAATATTGGCACGTTCGAGGACGAACATTGGTTTTAAGAGGGGGAGGATGTAACGACCCGGTTGGTCGTTTTGAGAATCTAAGCTCCGTTCGGCAGCTGAAGGTCTTGAACAGCTTCATATTATGTGTATCGACTTGCGTGAATGGTTGAATTCAGTTAACGGATTATTCAGAATCAAATTGGAAGAAGAAAACTAGTTTTGGAAGTTAAAATAGTAAGAATTTGACCGAAAATTGGACTTTTGAGTAAACGGCTCTGGAATGGGTTTTGGGTGATCTCAACAGCTTCGTATGGTGATTTTGGACTTAGGCGTGCGTCCGGATTCGGATTTGGAGGTCTGTAGGGTAATTTGAGGCATTTTGGCGAAAGCTGGAAAAGTTGAAGTTTGGAAAATGGAGAAGTTTGACCCATAGTTGACTTTAGCGATATCGGGGTCGGAATGTGATTCCGAGAGTTGGAATAGCTCCGTTATGTCATTTTGGACTTGTCTGCAAAATTTGGCGTCATTCCGGATTGATTTAATAGGTTTCGGCACGAGTTTATAAATTTGAAGATTTGAAAGGTCATAAGTTCGATTTATGGCTTGATTCGTTCTTTCGGCGTTGTTTTATGTGATTCGTAACCTCGAGCGAGTCCGAGTTAGGTTATATGACTTGTTTGTGCATTTAGACGGGGTCACGGGGACCTCGGTTGTGTTCGGGGTGGGCTATGGGTCATTTTCCCATTGTTCGCACTGCTGTATTCTGCTTCTGGTGTTCCTTTTCCGCGATCGCGAACAGCCTTACGCGTTCGCGATGTGTTGTTGTTGGTTTCCTCTTTTTCCTTCATCGCGTTCGCGTAGAAACACCCGCGATCGCGAAGGCCTGCTTTCCTCTACTTTGCGTTCGCATCCATTGCCCCGCGTTCGCGTAAGCTCCTGTCATTGTTCATCGCGTTCGCGTCCCTTATTCCGCGATCGCGAAGGGTATTTCTGGACAGCTTTGATTCTCTCCTCCGCGATCGCGACCCAATCTCCGCGATCGCGATGCATAAATCCCTGGGCAGAATAAATAGTACTCTATCCGAGGGTTAGCCATTTTTTTAACATTTTTTGAGTTCTAAAACTCGATTTTGGGTGATTCCTTGTGGGTTTTTCAAGAAAAACGATTGGGTAAGTGTTCCTCACCTAAAATTGATTATATTCCATGAATTTGTCTTCATTTTTATCATTTAATTTGTGATTTGGGTTGAAGAAAATGTTGGTTTTTGAAGAAAATTCCTAAAATGAAAAATCATGATTTGAGGGGCCAAATGGTATCGGAAATTAATAAATTTTGTATGGTTGAACTCATATTGGAATGGGTATTCGGTTTTTGTAAAATTTGTCGGGTTCCGAGGTGCGGGCCCGGGGGTCGACTTTTGGACCTATTTTTTTAGATTTTATTAAAGATTGAAACTTTAGGATCCGGAATAGTTTCTTATTTATTTTATTTGTGCTTTGAAGTTAATTTGGTTAGATTTGAGCCGTCCGGAGATCTTTTCACCCGAGAAGTGCATTCTTGAGTATCGGTGTGTCGTCTTTGAGGTAAGTATCTTGCTTAACCTTGTGTAGGGGACTTCCCCTTAGGATTTGAGTCTTCTATGTTTATTGTAGTTCGTGTACGCGAGGTGACGAGTGCGTGCTCGGACTTATTTGTGGAAAAATTGGCCTTTTAGGGTTCTTAGGTCTTTATATCCACTGTGTAGGAATGTGTTCTTGACATGACTGAGTTTCATATTTATTTGTTTCACCTCTACATGCTTAATTGGGATTAATTGCTTCATGATTCACTTTTATTGCCTAATTGACACCTAACTGATTTGACTGGAGAATTTCTCCTCACCTATTGTCATGCTATCTTTTCATAGCTCCTTATCTTATTTGAGAATTTCATTACCCTTTCTGAAATTGTTTGGTCTTAAGTGAAGCTAAGATCATCTTCCCTTAATTGAATTTTCGAATATCCTCAAAATTTGTCCAACCTTAAAAGGAGTTTAATTTATATCTTGTTGACTTGCCTTTATTTGGGACTACTTGACTCGTGTTGATTTCCTTGTTATTGACTTGTATATTGTGGGATCGTTGCTACATGTTAGTCTTCCGTGGTTGAATTGTTCCCTTTATGCCAGCATTCTTTTCTGTGGTTATTCTTTGTGATCTGGTTCTATCGTTTCCTTGTGATTTATAGTCCTTGAGTTGATTTACTTGTCTTACCTTGTATTATTTTCTTGTTGTGTTATTTTGCCGTTCCCATGTGATTTATAGCCCTTGAGTCGATTTACTTGTCTTACCTTGTATTATTTTCATGTTGTGGTTATGTGTAGTGTGGTGATGTACGAGCTTTCTGTTGTGCTGTAACTGTTGTTTCTGTTGGTTGTGTTGTGTGATTACTTTGGGGACTACGGGCGATATCCCGCTAGATCCCCCTGCATATTTACACTACGGATCGAGATTTTCGGTAGATCCCCAGTGCACTATGAGTTGGACTACGGGACGACACCCGGGAGATCCACTGGACATTTACATTTGGGGACATTTACATTTATGTTTGGACACTTGCACAAGCATACACGTGGTTAATCACTCTTATCGGGTAGGAGGCTCCTTGAGATTTCTGAGTATAGACGCACCCCTTGGTTATTTTCCTTCAATGTGAGAATGACTCTTGGGGCACGTGAGTTGTCAGTATGATTATGAGGTGTGATGAGGGCACAGGATGCCAAGTGTTAGAGTTCAGGTATTGAGACCCGTGTTGTATGATTATGAGATGAGGTGTCACAGGGTGACTTATATTTGAAGGATTATCTTTTTGAAAAGATTATATTTGAAAGCATTATTTTGAAAGAAACTCTTTTGAAAAGAAAACTTATTTGAAGGAAGTATATTTCAAACCATTTTATCACTTGAAAAGAGTTTGACTATTTGACTGACGCTTGCTGGTTAAGACATAAGGTGAAAACTATCGGAGTTGTTGAGTTATGACTTGTCTTTACTGTATTTGTGGTTTCGGATTTGGGTTTTGTTCTCTCTTACCTTTCCGTGTTTTCCTTACGGTGTTTTCCCTGAGTACTTGCTGTTTTCCTTCCTTATTTTAGTTATTGTATTGTTAGCCGTATAGCGTAGTCTCTATATAAATATCATGTTCTATATATTAGACCAGTAGGTGTCTGGACTGTTCATCGTCAATACTCCATCGATGTTAGTCTTGATACTTACTGGGCACCGCTGTGGTGTGCTCATACTACACCTTCTGCACATTTTTTTTGTGCAGATCCAGGTATTGATCGTTAGCACCTGAGCGGATTCTCGCCGAGGAGACCCGAGGTAAACCTGCTGCTGCGTTCGCAGGCTTCCTAGTCACCTTTCTAGTTTATATTCACAATGTTATACTTATTTCCATGCGGTTGTGTTTAGAAGTTGTAGCGAAACTCTTTAGAGCTTATGACTTGTACTACCGGGTTTTGGGAAGATGTTCGTTGTATTAAGGATTCAATTCACACGAATTTTAGATGTTATTATGTATTGTTTTTATTCCGCAATTATTAGGCTTACCTAGTCCTTAAGACTAGGTGCCATCACGATACCCAAACGGAGGGAAAGTTGGGTCGTGACAAAGACTGGAGGCAATAAGACTTCCTTTGCAGCACACATGGAATCTACCCTTCACCAAATGGATGTGAAGAGTGCCTTCCTAAATGGCTACTTAAAGGAAGAAGTCTTTGTCAAACAACCTCCAGGGTTTGAAAGCAAGGAGTGTCCAGATCATGTATACAAACTGGACAAGGCCCTATATGGACTCAAACAGGCTACTAGAGCACGGTACGAACACCAATCCAAATTCCTACTTGAACATGGATACGAAAAGGTAAGATTGACAGCACTCTATTCTTGAGGGAAAAAGGTAAGGATCTACTAGTAGTACAAATATATGTTGATGACATAATTTTTGGGGCAACCACTAAAAAACTTAGTAAGGAATTTGCTAAATTAATAGGGAGCGAATTTGAAATGAGTATGATGGGTGAGCTTAACTTCTTCTTAGGCTTACAAATCAAACAAAACCCAAATGGAACCATGATCCATCAGCAGAAATATGCAAAAGAGTTGATTAAGAAGTTTAAAATGGATGAATCAAAGGAAATAGACACACCCATTGCAATAGCTACTAAATTAGACACAGATGAACCTGGTTCATCAGTTGATCAGAAGTTGTATAGGGGTATGATTGGTTCACTTTTGTATCTTACTGCTAGCAGACCTGACATTGTCTTCAGTGTAGGGCTTTGTGCTCGTTTTCAAGCAAATCCTAAGGAATCCCACTTGACTGCTGTCAAGAGGATACTGAGATATTTGAAGGGCACTACTGACCTTTGCCTTTGGTACCCTAAAGGTAGTAACTTTAATCTAGTAGGATATGTTGATGCTGACTATGCAGGTTTCCTTGTGGATAGGAAAAGCACCTCAGGTATGGCTCATTTTCTTGGTTCATGTCTGGTATCATGGGCCACTAAAAAGTAGAATTCAGTGGCCCTATCCACTACTGAGGCTGAGTATGTTGTTGCTGCCTCTTCTTGTGCTCAACTGCTGTGGATCAAATAGCAGCTGATGGATTTTGGCATTGAAGTTGGTTGCATCCCTATTTTTTGTGATAACACTAGTGCTATTAGTATGACTAAGAACCCAGTTCATCATAAGAGGACTAAGCACATAGATGTTAGACATCACTTCTTAAGGGACAACTATGAGAAAGGATTGATTACTATAGAATTTTGTGCTACTGATAAGCAGATTGCTGACATCTTTACTAAAGCACTGAGTAGAGAAAGCTTTGAAAGGAACAGGTTAGAATTAGGGATGATTAAGATCACCTAATGGGACCAGCTCAGAATGCACAATGAAAAAAAAATGAATTTTTAGGCTAGGAAATCTGGAACTTGTGTAAATATCTAGATTAATTTTTACTCAGTTTCATACTGTAAATAGTATACTCCTGTGACATGTGTTGATATGACTCACTGATCTCTAACAAATTTCTCTACTTTGGAAAATAGAGGCATGATCAAGAGGATTCTAAATGAAGAACCTGGTTCATCAGTATTGGTTCATCTGAATAACGAGGTATGTTTTCCATACTCTGCACAATTAGAAATACAAATATTTAAAATCATGAGCAGAGTCCTACCTGTGTTCAAAAACATCAGAAAATCCTATCCGTTAATTTTTTTTCGAACCAGTTCCGTCTCTAATAGAATCCTCACCACATAAAACGCCTAGAATCTAGGGAAACCTAACCGCATTTTCAACCTGAAATTTCAGGTTGATTGGACTTCTAATTGACTCCAAAAAGCTGTCGTTAGTAATTAATTAGGCCTCTCTATTTAAAAACCCATCATCACAAACACTGCCACTCTAATAATTCTCTAAACCGTTGAATTTCTTCTTTCACTCTCAAATCGCTCTCTCTTATAAAAGCCAAACTCACAAATACTCTCACGAAATCAGTCACAATGTCTAACCCCCAAGATAACCCAGGCACTCCTCCACAACCTACCCCCTCTGATTCATCCACCCCTCCTCCACCCAGCACAACCCCTCAAACCAGGCGAAGGCGAGTAAAAATACTATCTCGCAAAACTGTGGCAACTGGTGCTCTTTCAAAGAAACTGAACGAAAAATTAAAGGAAAGCCATTCCCAAGATTCAGAGAACTCAGACGATTCGTTCAAATCTGCGAGTGAGGGGGAAGGAACTGGGTCTTCTGACTCTGAGAAGGCTCAAAACTTCCCTTCTGAGGTACGTTCTATTTTGGTTGAGAATGTAGACAGTAGGTTTGTTCTGGTTGGTTCTGTTAGGAATGCGGAATTGCCTGAGTCAAGAAGAAGAGGTGGTAAAAATAAAGGTGAAAAAGAAAAAGAGAGTGAGGGTGTGTATAGTAATGTGAGGGGTAAACGGAAAGAAGTGGCTGGTTCTTTACCCACTTCTGAATTGGTGGTACCAACTATCTACGGGGTTGATCGTGCAACTGAGGAAGAAAGTAGCAAGAACACAGGGGGAAGTGGCTCAGGTGAGGCTGTTGAAGGGTTGGTTAATCTTAGTTCATAGGTGGATGAACCTGGTTCATCTATTGAGGAGACCCTAGCAGACCTTCTGAAGAAAGTGGGTGCTAGCTATGATCCAAAGAAAAGGAGAACCCCAACACCAAAAGCCCCCAGCACTGCCAAACCTTCCAAGAAAAGAAAGGCTTCTTCTCCAACAACTGCTGAAATTCCCTTGCCAAGGGGAGAGCCACAAGAAGTATGGTGAAACAGAGTGAGAGTGAATTACAAAAGGCTTTGGCTGAAAGCAAGAAAAAGAGGATGGATAAAGGAAAAGCTAAGGTTGCAGAGCCTTCTGGGGCTGTTGATGTTGAGGAGATAGAACAGGTCCATCATGAGGAACATACAACTGTGGAGGTTCAGACCCCCAAGCCTAAAAAGACCAAGACCTCTTCCAAGAAGTCTTCATCAGGGTCTAAGGCTGCTGAACCTTCATTGGCCAAGAGGACAAGGTCTGCAGTGAAAAACAAACCAGTTAGAATTGCTGAGGATGAAGAATGGAGTGGAGAAGATGAGAGTGAGTCTGATGGTGAAAACAAGCTGGCCAAGTTTGGCAAAAGAAAAATTTTGAAGGTTAGATTGCTGAAAGACTTGGTGGAACCAGGAATGGTTCGATTGGTTGATACACTAGCTGTTCAGGGCTGGAAGGACATGGTTCTTCAGATGGATGGAAGGCTAGCCAGGAATCAAATAATTGAATTCATGGCCAATGCAGAGGTCAAGAATGGCAGAGTTACCAGCCAAGTGAAAGGGGTTCAAGTAACCTTCGATGTAGAGAAGCTGGGTGAGATTCTTGACATTCCTGCTGAGGGATATGATGATTATACTAGGCAAAGATGGCCAAGTCTGGATTCCCTTCCTCCTGCCCTTGAATTACTAGGAGATTCTGTGATGTTGAAGAAGTGAATGAGGCCAAGTTTGTGCACAAGAGTGAAATGAAGCCACAACAAAAAGTCCTATTTGAATTTGTCAACAAGTGCCTACTGCCCAGGCAGGAGAGAAGGCACATTGCTAACTATATGGACTTAGTTCTGATGGAGTGTCTCGAAAGTGGAAGACTAATCAACTGGCCTGCATTTATAATCAAGCTACTGGACAAGGTTATCAATGGCTCCAAGGCCCATGCTACTCCTTATGGGTTTATTCTGACTATTGTGCTTGATCGTTGTAAGGTGCCACTAAAGAAGTGGGAAATGGCCACAAACAAGGATCAATTTGGAATCAACACTTTGATTGCTTGTGACTATGAGGTCACTGCCATTCCTAATGAACCTAGTTCATCCAAGAAGACACCTATAAATAGCAAAGTCAGAGCTCTAGTGCAGGAGAGTGGGGCAAAGGATACTGAGATAGCTAAGCTGAAGGCTCGCTTAGCAGAGGTTGAACCTGAGAGGGATGCTCTCAGAACTGAGCTTACCAAGGAAAAGAAGAAGAATGAGGGCATTCTTCAAAATATGCTGAACCTTCTCCAAGCCCAAAACCAACCCTCTAGCACTTCCAAGCCTTAGAACTTCTAGCCTTCATCTCCTGAACCTGTCTAGTACCACCAGTGACCCAGATTAGGGATTTCTCTTTCTTTTGCTCATGTTTTGAATATTTTTGCTTTCTTTTTGTGGATTGTGGTAGCAACATATCACCTATCAATGAAATCTACTGTTTTTGCTCTTGTTGATTGTTAATATTTCCTAGATAGTTTGAATATGTCTGCTTGATTACTGATGATTAATCCATGATTGCACTTGCAGTTTCCCCAGTGTCCATGAGTAATTTTAAAAATTCTGGGGATCACTCTTTGTTTATGCAACTTTTCGATGATGCCAAAAGGGGGAAGAGATATTGTGCTTTATATATTCTGACTAAGTGATGTTTATAACCTAATGAACCTGGTCCTTGATGATAAGTAAATTTTTCTAACTTTGTACTGATGAATATGCTGAGTTCTGACAGGGCCTAAGTGACTGAAAAGCACAGAGTTTGTCATCATCAAAAAGGGGGAATTTGTTGGCCCAAGGAAAGGTGAAGTTTTGAAGACTGACAAAGGAACTCAGACATGGACCAGGTCCATCTTGTGAAGCACAGTTATAATCAACTCAAACATGGGAGATGCAAGTGAAGGAGATAAACCTTACTTATCAGAAGTAATATCTCCTGATCAGGATCGAAAAAGTTGCATATTGGATAAGGAGAAAGACTCCTTACACAAAGAGAAACACGGCTTAAGAAATTGATAAAGTTAGAGGATGAGACCAACTAGAACTCTTCCACCAAGGAAAAGTAGCATCTGTATTCTAGTCAATCTCTTTTTACTAACTCCATAAATATCAATGTTATTCTCTTTTACAGGTTGCAGACAAACGCAGAAGTTAAACGTGAATTGAGAGCAAAATAGCAAGGCTTTTTGCAAGCAGTTCTTGTGTGATTCAAGTGTGCAAACCTGAAGATACATGAACTAGATTGAAGAATCAGCTCCATAAAGAGTTTTATGTGTGTTTCTTTATTTCTAGTTCAATTGTAGTAGGTGTTTTATACTGTACCTTTCAGCTTTATCTAGAGGCAATTGTAATAGGTACTCAGAGTATTCAAGTTAGAGTTAACTTGAAGTTGTCGCAACAGTTAGAGGCTGGTTGCCACAACGGGATTAGAGTTAATCCTAGGTTTACAAAAGAGTTTTTGTAAATGCAGTATTTGGCTCAGTGATTTTAGTGGAGAGTTTGGGAAAATCCTATTGGAAGGTAGGTCGTGATTTTTTCACCTTTTGAGCCAGGTGTTTTCCACGTAAAAATCTCTATGTTCTTTAATTTCTGTATTTATTATTCCGCAACAGTAGTAGTTGGAACACATAGAACAACCAGGTCCTTCTATTATCAAGTTAAGCGAAAATTGGGTACCACACAAATCACCCCCTTCCTCTTGTGTGGTATTGAAGTATAAAACATCCAAAAAGGTATAGGATAAGATAATCTGAAATACTATCTACGTCTATTATGGATTTGATGAAGTTCAATATCCTAACATAGTCAAAAAAATAGAGAAGACTCTGTACCTTCAAGCCCATCCCTGCTCACCCTGTTACCACCTGGAAGATTGTTGCACAAGTTTCCACCAATGACTAGATCGAACAACATTCTTTATTCGAATCCCGAGACGGTCAAGAGCAACTACGGCACCGCTAATTCCAAAGAATAGCAATAATACATTGATACTAGCTAGAAACTTGTCTTTCAACACCGATAAGTGATACGTCGCTGTGTAGACCTAATAGAAATATTGATCCAAGTACCATGTTAAAGATCATTCTACCAAGAAAAAAATTCAATAAGTCAATGGAAGAGCTACATTTTTGCGAAATAAGACTTGGATATATACAGTGAAAGTCAAAAGAAAGAAAATGTTAGGCTAACCTGGAACGAGTTACCAAGGAATTTGTATCTATCAGTCCTACTTATACCCCTAGTATGGTTCTCTGGAAACCCCAATAGCATTTCAACTTCATCAGGCTCCAAAGGACCAACTTTGTTTCTTCCAACCCACACCAAATTCCACTTTTTTGCATTCTGCAAGAACATACTTCTGCACTTCCATAGGTGGCTCACCATCATATTTCTCCAAACCTTTCCTGATCCTATCCGTCAATTTTGCACTCCCAATGGCTGTTAACAAACAATTTAGCTTTGTCCGTGTATCCCAAGATGGCCACCATTTCTTTGTTAGGGAAAGTGCCTCATGAATGGTACTTGGGGGAAGTGCGCACAAAGGAAATCTTTTTCCAACTGGCAGATTATGAATATATCCCCTTTTCCTTGCAGCAGCGCAAAAGTATATCGAGTCGACAAACTCAGGCAAAACATGGAATAGGTGTCTGGAAATGGTGTTCCACGCGTCCTTTCGAGCTTGAGCAACATTTTCATAGTAGAAGAAAGGGGGGCCGATAGCTTGCTTCGAATCTTTGGACTATTGTTGGAAGAGATACTGTAGGAACTCCAAATCTAATCATGGGTTTGGGCAAACGAATTGTCCCTTCATAAAAAATCTCCCTATGCTTTTTCCTTTTGCACAACTCATTGTACATCTTCCTCTTGTATCCACCACTATCAATCAATATATGCTTCAGTTTTGGCTGTCACAATGGAAGGGAGGCAGCAATTCTAAAATTTGAACAAACTGTTAGTTCACACGAGTCAATTTCAAATACTGCAGGGAAAGCATACCTTCACATCTTCTGGCAGATAGGCATCTTCTGCTCTTGACATTTGAGCACTACTAATGAAATCTATCGATACATCAAGCGTTGCTTCTGGACCTAGAAAGTTGGGAAGACTACATTAATTACCTGAAAAGAACAACAACTACTACCACCACTACTACTAAACAACAACTAACCCACTACTATTACTACTGAACCTCAATCCCAAGTTAATGTTGGTTGGCTACATCTTTTTATTCAATTGATCCACTACATAAATTGTATGAATAAGATTTCTTCATTGAGTGATAAAACCTTGGCATAATTATTACATATCAAAAACTAAACTAAATGTCTAACGATAAAAGATTTAAACAACATTAGTAATGTAGAAGACAAAATATAATTTCATATATGCACTAGATCTCTTCATTGCTATGGAAGCCTCTTCTACTGAATATCCCATAGTTGCCAGGTATAATAATGTCTGCTCTTTTTCAGACAAAGAACTGCTCCCGACATTCAAGTAGCACTGTTTAGCAGAATTCTGTCACACGTTGCAAAGGAAAATGTTGGAAAGACCTTGTATAATAGAGCCTAGGAAGCTTATAGCAAGATTCAGGACCACCAAGAATTCTAAATGGTAAAAGAAGTGTTAGTTTATGCATAAATACATGGAGCAAAATGTCCTTTAAGCCCCAAAAGTAGTGAGCAGTTAAAAATTAATTTTAGATCACTCATCCAACTTTCAGCAGTACATTTACAGGTCAACATTTCCTCGTTTGTAGAAATTACTTCGCAAACCACTTCTCCGTACCCCCCGAATCCCAAATTACAAAAAAAAAAGGAGAAGGAAATGTCTTATGAGTCAACTGGAAGAACCTGGTGACAGTCAAAGACAACTAGTAAAAATCACAGATACTTTTTATTTTATTTGTAGCCACAAATTTGTAAAACTAAACCACCTCATATAAGATATAAAATCTAGTAGGAGAAGCCATGGGTGTCCAAAAATACCACATACTAACATTAACTTACATAAATGATGTGTTACAAAGATAAAAAAGGTGCTCTTTCGAAAAAATGACTAAATGTATCACTTTTAATAAAGATAAACCAGATGGACTATAATCTATGCTACAGTTAGACACTGAAAAGAAAAATGGAGAAAGGTGTATGATTGAGGATAACATACTATACAGTTGTCCGAGTCGGAGGACCAACTATCTTCCACATAAACATCATCCAAAAGGTTGTCGTTGTACTCGAAAGAGCTATCGTCAGAACCATTGGAGGAATCCAGCTGAGGGATAGTATAGGGCTGTTCTTCAGGAGAGTCTTCCGGGGCCTGTAAAAAAAATCATAAGTTTTCTATCTTTATTTTATTTTTTTTGTTGAGATAAAGGGGGGTTTTGCTAGTATTAGAGGGTCATTACTTGTGGAAAAAATAAAAGGACAGAGAAAAATCATCATTATAATGAAGATAGATAAAAATCATGCATATTCTTAACATAATTCAAGGCCAGAGCTGCAGACCGGATAAAGAACAATTGGCATCATTCATTGCACAGTCAACATCTTAGGAATCAATGTTCACAAGTCAAATAATGAGGCAAATGTTAGCTACATTGAATGCCAAAAGTGCATCCAACACCAGATCTTCATTTTCTCCTACGTCTCAAATCAAATGACATTAAATATCACAACTGAAAAATCAAATTTTTAGTTGTATAACTTAGAAAGTTCAAATACCATTTTGTTGTATTGCTTTTGCAATAGATTCTTCAGGAAATCCCATCATTACAAACTGCTGAATGAATCGGGAGCTCGCCTTCAGGTAAAGAAGACCACAAGAGATCATAAGTTCAGATGCAATGTTATGAACAATTTTTTTTTGGGTTTGTTGGGTTTAAGTTGGGGGGGGGGGGGTTCAAATAGATGATCAGTAGGTATCAATATAGGCTCGAAGCATTTACCTCACCATCACCACTAAGAACATGCCGCCCAGTAGTTCTTAAATCTATGAATGAGGAAAATGGTGTGTCCTGTATTTCTAGTTCGTCTTCAGTATCCCAGTCAATATTGTCACTGTCTTCTCCAGAAAGACTTTCGTCCTGCACGGGATTGAATAAGAAATCCAAACAAAGTATAAATGCTTTTCCTCCCTTTACCAAAAATATGAATAAAGAAGGGTGATAAACTTTCTTTTCTGATCTAGAAGACCAAAAGGAAGTCGAAAAACTGCACTGATTAGACAATCGAGAAACAAGATAAATTTACCATTTCTCCAGGTAAGCCTGAAAAAGACCTCTGTCACGACCCGAAATTCCAACCATCTGGACCGTGATGGCGCCTAACATCGCACTCGCTAGGCAAGCCACGTTAGAGTTTTATTCATCTTTTTCCTTTACATTTCATAGTTTAATACTAACAAAAATAAATTTAACTGAAATAACTGCAGAAGTACATAATTAACCGGTTATCTATATACTATCAACAATACCGAAATTGTTACCACTCAAAAACTGGTGTCACAATCCACGAACATACTATGAATATCTACAAACATTGGTCTGAAAAGAAATTACCTCTGTTTCGAAAGGAAAGAAAATAGGAATGTAGAAACATAGGAGGGGACGCCAGGGCCTGCGGACGCCAATAGGACTACCTTGGGTCTCCTAGATAAAATGTTTGCAACCGACCTCTCGATCAGCCACAACCAGCTCCAAAATCTGCACAGAAAGTGCAAAGTTCAGTATTAGTACAACCGACCCCATGTACTAGTAAGTGCCGAGCCTAACCTTGACGAGGTAGTGACGAGGCTACGGCGGGGCAATTATAATATAACCTGCATACAGTGCATAATAAAACAGAAAGAAGAATGGAACAAATAAATAGTATCTTGCAAGGAAAGAATACAGAACTCTGATATCTCATCAGTAACCAGCTATAACCAATCATTAAATGTAAAGCCAAATTATAGAATAACTTGCACAGTAGAAGAGAAAAGTACATAAACATATAAACTGATGCGGCGTGCATCCCGATCCCACCATATAATCAATATCAATATGAACATTCACCCTTATAACTCCTTATCAATCCACCCTTATTCCTCTTGTTGCGGCGTGCAACCCGATCCCACCGTATAATAGTAATTCACCCTTACTACTCCACAATATATCACCATTATTACTCCTGTTGCGGCGTGCAACCCGATCCCACCAGACAATCACCGTTATTCCTCCTCAACATATCACCTTTATTCCTCCTGTTACGGCGCGTAACACGATCCCACCATATCAGTACCAATCACACAATAAGAACAGGAATTTCACAATTTAGCTCAAAACCCTCCACAATATTTAAGCCTCAAACCAAAGCAAACAGAAGGATATACAATTATGAAACTTCACTCAATTAATACTACACAGCGAGACCAACCAAAATATACCATGAAACACCGATAAAACAACTTAAACCAATAATGAAATACAATGGAATTACGGAATGATTAATACCTTCAGTAAAGAAAACAACATCTAACAAGAAGCAATTAAACATGGAAACACCAAAAAGCATATAGCAGTTAAGACAGGAAGACAATATATCAAGAACGGGGAAAGAAACAGGCTGAACAGATAATTTGGCAACGCATAGGTACTCGTCACCTCAGCTATACGCCACACACATGGATTTTCACATAGCAATTAAGCCGAGGATCCCTAATCCCTCGAGTCAAAGTTAGACCAAACACTTACCTCAATCCGACGGCCAACTCAAAGCTCAATTACCGCTTTTCCTTTAGATTCCACCTCCACTCCACTCGTTGTCGTGCCCCCTTTTTCTCGCGAAATCGGGTTTATGATATTTAGGAGGACAACTCGTTCCCTTTTGGGGAATTGGGTTTAATGGAATTGATGAGTCGCCACCTATAATTTAAGTGCATTAGGACACTTTAGAAGAGCCTGATTTTGGATAACCAGAGACAGGGTAAGGGCTGGAAATTATTCCAAGGGGAAGGTGTTAGGCACCCCTCAGAATCCACTAGTGTGGTTCCCGGCCAAGCTATTGTTGTGACTTAAGTATAAATAACACATAGGCAAGTAGGACTTCAAATAAGAGGGGATTTTTTCACATAAAGGTTAGAAATAAAAAAATTCGGAAAATATCAAAGAGAGTTGATTTAGGAGAAACGGTTAAAGGATTTAAAAGAAACAAAGAAATAAAGGGAAGGGGGTCCTAGGTTTATTAATAACATGGATCACCCCACACAACATCCGGTAATCACTCTTACGCATGAGGTTATCGCGTGGTCATCATATCCATATCTACCCTTTCCCACCCCTTTAAGGTATTAAAGCGCGGAATGGTCTCGTTTACTTATTGCATGCTATTACCCGCCCCAATCCTATCAGTCCCGGAGGTACTTGGGACTACTAATCCTAAAGGGAGAGGTCGTTGGGCTTATTTGTGGTTTCAAAAGGTAAAAATACTAAGGCGACAAATAAAACACATATAGCAAGTTTGGGGAAGCATATAAACAAATAAAAAGGCTCAGACAGACCTCCTTTAAACCAAAGAAGCACATAGTTTAGCATGTCTTGCACGTACTGTTTAAGGTCTAATTAAAACTTAAGGATTTGAGGCATACTGATTTATTACATAGTTCCGATAAGAAGCCCGAATCAGGCCTGCCTGCTAGTTGTAGCTAATAAAACCTAATTCAGTTTATAAGTTATCCTATGGCTTGCCTAAGTGATAGACGAAAACCTATGGGCATGATATCTACAGATTTCAGAAACAAGAATATGAACTGATTACATACTAATTTAAGAAAAGTTGCCAGTTAAAAGCGAGTTTTAGAAGTGCACAAGTTCTGCAATTGGTAATACATTATTACTGCTAGTTTTAGACTTATAAACGAGTGAGGTGATTCAGATTCGGTTAAAGCTCCTATAGGCATGCTTTCTTTGCGTTTGTTGACTTTAGAACACATTTTATAGACATAGTAAAAATACAGAAACCCTATAGGCATGACATCTAAATGTTGGGTTTTATATGAACATGACATCTGATTCCGTTTGGTTATTAAGACCTATAAACACGTTTGCCTAGTGAGAAGTGGATATGCAAGAATCAGAAAGGACCTATAGGCATATTCTCTACATGCATATGCATCCTATGGACATGGTATCTATACATGAGAGTGCAGAAATCCTATAGACATATTATCTATGTATGAGAATGCTGAAATTAGAAAATTCTATAGGCATGTTATCTACATGAAAGAGTGCAGGATTCTTATAGGCCTGGTATCTATGTGAAAGAATGCAGAAATTCCTATAGACATGGTATCTATGTGAAAGAATGAAGAAATTCCTGTAGACATGGTATCTATATGAGAATGCCGAAATTAGAGATCCTATAGGCAGGTTATCTACGTATGGAAGTGCAGAAAATCAGAAACTCCTATAGGCAGGTTATCTACCCTTTGCATACATGGTTACCCTTCCCTTTTTCACTAGCCAACCACGAAAGTTTTATTACAAAGTTATTACAGCCCAGAAAAGTAAAATAAAGAAAAATACATCATAAATTAAAAATTACAACCAAGGAGAGCGTGATTCAGACTTCCTGTCTGAAGTATGAAGTAAACCAACTCCAAAGATCAGATTTCAAAGCCTTTCTCTCATTTGGGGTGTGTCAGATTTCCCTAAATGCCTCACATGGATTCCGGCCAGTGCTTACACCTCAAATACATTACCAGACTAGGACATAGTGCAGTGTGGAAGGGCTAGCCCTCAGGTGTCCAAGTTCAGAGGGAACTCAAGGTCCCAAGGCAAGGCTCACAAGAGGGGGGCAGAACGGAACTAAGAGAGAGTGCAAGTGTAGAAGTGGAATTCTGAAAGGGGAAAATGAAGAGGGAAGCAATTCACATTAACACACATAGGGGATAGGGAATGGGGGAATTTGCAAGAGCAAAAGAAAAGCGGGCTGATGGGTACACCCAGCAATGGGACATGCTGGCACACCCTCCAGCCTGTTTATATAGAGGTTAAGCCCCCACTGGGTCAAACTTAATTCATGGACAACAATTCATGTTGCCATGCCTTAAGCCACAACTCTCGAACACATAGGGGCAGTAGGGTAGGGGAGCAAGGATTCATAACAGAAACAGACAGAAAGATATGAGCATACTTAATTTAAACAGAAACAGTAAAGTAGACATGGATAAAAGCTGTAAATGAACACATTGTGGTGATGCTGAAACTTAAATTAGGACATACTAGTTTCAAAGAAACAAATATAGAAAATGCAGTAGTCTTGTAAAAGCGACAGTGTAGACAAGAAAGAGAGTAAGAGTTCAGAAGAGATTGTGAATTGTGAAGTGGAGGATTGTTAAATCGTCTGTTGTGTGTTAAAGAGTCGTGTATTTATAGTGTAAGAATCATGAGGAAATAAGGTAAGAAAATAGTTGAAGAACTGTTTGTCAATCAATTACACAAGACTCCCTTTAATTAAGGGATTCAGATTTGAACGGGTAAAAACCAATTAAGGAAAGAAATTGAATAAACACTTTGTTCACAACATGCAATTAAGGGCACATACATAAAAAGGTTATTTAAGGACAAGGTTTTGAAGTACACGGTTTGTGCAAATAAGGTAAGAAGATCAATTAACCACCAGTAAATCAAATGGTCCGAGATTTTGTATGAATGAACCAAGTTAGAAAAAGTGAAGAAGGGTTTCACTTAGGTCGAGTAACAGAGAAAATCAGTAAACAATAGAAAGAAATCAATCAGGCTATATTCAGAAGGATGCTTGAACTAATTGCAAATTCGAAAACCATTTAGAGGGAAATTCATCATATATAAAGAGCATGTGAGCATGAAAGAAGACTGGCTTGTTACTGTAAAATCTATAGAGAAATCCAGTGTAGAAGAGTTTTAGTAAAAAGGTCAAAATCACATGAAAACAAGGAGGCTCCAAACTCAATTCAGAGTCTTGAAGTTGGTCTGAAAGAATTAGGGGTTTTGAAATAAAACCCTAGTTCAGTCAAATCCCACAATCAAACTTGGCGGAATCCCCAAATTCTAGGGTTTCCACCTTGAATTAAGTACAGAGATGAGAAGGCAAGTAGTCGAAACAGGCTCGGAGGTTTCAGAACTGAAACCTCTTGCATGTTCCTTTCAGCAGCAGAAACTCATAAGAAAACATGATAACAAAGTAACAATGCAAACACAGTAGAAGCATTCATGGAAAAATGAAGGAAAAATACTGATAGGAACAGTAGAAGAAGCATGCTTAAAGAGGTTTTGTGGAAGAACTTTAAATAGGGCTCAGTAGAAGGAAATAGTAAAACACTTAAGAACACAGTAGAAAAAATATAGTAGGCGAGACATAACAGAACATGGTAGAAAGGCATACACGAACATAGTATAGAAAACATAGTAGAAGAACATACGAGAACATGGTAGAAGAAAAAGCACAAGAGCACAGTAAAAGCATACGAGATCATAATATAGGAAAGCACAGTAAGAGAAGTATATAAGAACATGATACAAGAACACAGTAGAGACAAGTACACATGAATGACAAAGAAAAATCATAAAACACTTAAACACTTTTCAGAAAACCCTAAATCGGAAAAGAAAGGTTTTGAAAGTGATTTTTGAAAGAAAAGTTTAGGGAAATCGTTTGAAAACTCAAGGAAAGCATAAATACACCATGGATCTAAAGAAATCGGAGAAAACCTCGAAAGGTTAGAGTTTCAGAAGAACCCTAGAAATGAGAAAGGCTTTGAGAAGTCACCGATCTGCATCGAAGAGGTCAGAACCAGGCTCAAACAACCATGGTACGCCGGAGCAAGGCCGGAGATGACCCTGAGACCTCGAATCGACAGAGGTCTGGGTATGAACCTTCAAGGTCAGGCCTTGAATCTTCAGAGATCATGCACGTAGGAGCCATAGGAGACCGGTGTAGGACTCTCGTAGCCTTGGAGGCCATAGATTCCAGTGGATTTCAGGGCGGAGGTGGCTAGGGTTAGAGAAGGTTCGAGAGTGTTCGAGAGAGGAGAGGGTTTCAGAGGCGGCGGATAATTGAAAATGATTTAGGGTTGGGGGGTTTGGTAAATTAAAAAGGAAAGAATGCGTGTGAGCCGTTGATCTGTTAGATCAACGGCTGGGATTAAAAGAAGATGTCCGGGCGGGTAATTTAGGAATTGGGCCGGGTAATTTGGGATCGGGATTGGGTTTAATTGGGGGTTGTTTCAGGCTAAGATTGAAATGGTTAGGGCTAGTATTTAAATAGCCATTTTTTCCCTTTTTATTTTATAAAAATAGCAAAATCATTTCTGGAAACAAATTAAAGGCACTAAATTAATTAATAATGTATAAATATTGAATTAAAAATACTGGAATCAATTTTACAATTATAAACGCAATTAATTCTTAAAATAGGCTAATTTTGCAATTATATGCAATTTAGCTTTAAAATACTAAATAAATTTGTAAAAAATGTGCAAAAAATTACCTTAGCTATATTTTGGTATAAATATGGACATACAATAAATGAATCACAAAAATGATCATTTGGGGAATAATTATTGATTTTTTACTGGTAAAATAGGGCAATAAAATTGGTTTAAAAATCTTTAAAAATTAAAGAAAAAAATAGGGAAATTCATGGTCATACTTATATATGCATACCTATGCTATTTAAAAGGTATTTTGTATATAAAAATATACAGGGAAAAATTGGGTATCAACAGCTGCCCCTCTTTACCCGGGAAGGATGAAAGAGTTGTCGGGTAAAGATACGATGGCCAATTTTGACCGAATAAAATGGTTTGAAGAGATTTGGCTGTGCTCTGGTTCCTAAGCTGCCTACATATCCCTGGTTTTACAGGAATCAGGCCATATGTAGTTCAGGATCCGTCGGCGGAATATGCCGGCGGAGGTTTTTTTTCAAAAACGGACGCAATATTCAGGTTGGGATGAGTGGTCAAGGTTTAGTAGGGCTGCGGGAACTAAAGTGGAATGCTCCTGCCGAGATGGCCGTTGCTCGCCGGTTTACCTGCAAATAAACAATACAAGCGTATATTGTGCATAAATTTAAACATGATGCAAGTTCCCGTCGGACCATGTATGATGTCTTTGGATGGTTAAGATGACGTCCTTAGACCATGATGTCCTGGGCCATGAAGCGTACAATAAAGGATTCGCAGGCTATGAAATGATGCTCTCGGGCTATGAGAATGATGCCTCCGAAGTATGATGCCTCCGAAGTATGATGCCTTTGAATAATGATATGCAAGAGATTAAAAGGGGTCCTCGGGCCATGGCATGACGTTCTCGGGCTATGGAAATGGTGCCTCCGAACAATGACGCCTTTGGACAGTTTGGCAATCTTTCAGCCCATGAGATGCAGTAGGTGGCGATCTTTCAGCCGATGCAAGATGTAAATAAAAGGGGCGATCTTTCAGCCGAAGCAAGATGTAAATAAAGGGGACGATCTTTCAGCCGATGCAAGATGTAAATAAAGGTGGCGATATTTCAGCCGATGCAAGATGTAAGCAAAGTGGCGATCTTTCAGCCGATGCAGGTGTAAATAAAGTGGCGATGTTTCAGCCGATGCAAGAAGTAAATAAAGTGGCGATATTTCAGCCATGCAAGATGTAAATAAAGGTGGCAATATTTCAGCCCATGCAAGAAGTAAATAAAGTGGCTATATTTCAGCCATGCAAGAAGTAAATAAAGTGGCGATATTTCAGCCCATGCAAGAAGTAAATAAAGGTAGCGATATTTCAGCCCATGCAAGAAGTAAATAAAGGTGGCAATATTTCAGCCATGCTGATGGAGGTAGAGCTTAACCTCGGAAGGCAGAACAGTAGCCTTATGTAATGCAGAAATGCAGATGGAGACAGTGCTTAGTCTCGGAAGGTAGAATGGTAGCCTTATGCCATGCAGAAATGCAGATAGAGACAGAGCTTAGTCTCGAAAGGCAGAATGGTAACCTTATGCAATGCAAGAATGCAGATGGAGACAGAGCTTAGTCTCGGAAGGCAGAATGGTAGCCTTATGCAATGCAAGAATGCAGATGGAGACAGAGCTTAGTCTCGGAAGGCAGAATGGTAGCCTTATGGTAGCCTTATGCAATGCAAGAATGCAGATGGAGACAGAGCTTAGTCTCGGAAGGCAGAATGGTAGCCTTATGCAATGCAAAAATGCAGATGGATGAATGCAAGAATGCAGATGGAGACAGACTTAGCTCGGAAGGCGAATGGTGCCTTATGAATGCAGAAATGAAGGCAGAATGGTAGCCTTATGCAATAAGAAATGCAGATGGAGACAGAGCTTAGTCTCGGAAGGCAAATGCAGATGGAGACAGAGCTTAGTCTCGGAAGGCAGAATGGTAGCCTTATGCAATGCAGAAATGCAGATGGAGACAATGCTTAGTCTCGGACTGCTGGGGATATTGCGTGCGGATAACTGCGAATAGGTGTGATGGTTTTGAGAGTTGTATTCCTGAACAGTATGAATGTATAATATATTCGATGAGACAGNACCCTGGATCAAATAGCGCTGAAGCATCCCTACTACAAACCAGAACCGTACCTATGATAACTGCATCGGAAGCCTCAACCTCAGGCCTGGCTGGAAGAGCATAACATCGGGGCTGGGCCCCACCACTCGGAACTACATCTCTGGGACGGCCTAGTGCTGGTTGGCCTCCACCTCTAGTGGCCTGTCCTCCGCCTCTAATACCTCTACCTCCACCTCTAGCACCTCTACCTCCGCCTCTAGCTGGCTGAGCGAGCTGTGGAACACTCGGTGCCTGAACCATGGCACGGGAACCCTGATGCCGAGAGCTGCTCGATGCGCGAGGGCAAAATCTAGCAGTATGACCCGTATCACCACAGGTATAACAAGTCCTCGGCTGCTAAGACTGCTAACCCTGATGACCCGAATGACCACCCCGAAAACTCTGGAGCGGCGATGCTGATAGGAGCTGGTGGTGCACTATAGGACTGCTGATCAGAATACTGCATATGAGAACCACGTCCACCTGGAGCACCGTGAGAAGCCTGAAGTGCTGACTGAAAAGGCCTAGAAGGATGGCCTCTACAAAAATTATCCCTCCCTCCAGACGAGGCACCACTGAATCTGCCTGAATGACGAGGCCTCTTATCAAACCCCTTACCACCCCCCTGTGATAAAACCATCTCAACCCTCCTTGCCACATTGCCGCATCCTGAAAGGAAATCTTGCTCCCCATCTCCTTGGCCATCTGAAGTCGAATAGGTTGAATGAGTCCCTCAATAAACCTCCTCACTCTCTCTCTCTCTCTCAGTGGGAAGTATGCGAAGAGCATGACGGGCCAAATCAATAAACCTGGTCTCGTACTGAGTAACAGTCATAGAACCCTGCTAGAGATGCTCAAACTGCCTCCGATAGCTCTCCCTCTGAGTGACAGGAAGAAACTTCTCCAAAAACAACTAAGAAAACTGATCCCAAGTCAAAGCTGGTGACCCAACTGGTCTAGCCAAACAATAATCTCTCCACCAAGTCTTAGCGGACCCAGATAAGCGAAAAGTAGCAAAGTCGACCCCATTGGTCTCCACTATCCCCATGTTCCTGAGATCCTCATGACAGTTGTCTAAATAATCTTAGGGATCCTCAGAAGATGCACCGCTGAAGGTGGTAGTGAAGAGCTTGGTGAACCTGTCCAATCTCCACAAGGCATCAGCAGACATAGCTGCTCCATCACCGGTCTGAGCTACCACACCCGGCTGAACTGCTCCAACTGGATAAAAACTGCTGGAGTCTGAAACTGGGGATCCGTCTTCTCCGGAGTGCGAGTAGCAGGAGTCTGGGCTCCTCCTCCAGCCTGAGAGACGGTTGGTGCTACAGGAAGCAAGCCTGCCCGGGTGACACTTTCCATAAGGCCCACTAGACCGACCAGAGCATCCTGGAGTACTGGGGTAGCAATGAACCCCTCTGGGACCTGATCCGGGCCCACCGGAACTGCCTGGGCCGGAACCTCATCATCAAACTCAACCTGAGGCTCCGCCGCTGGCGCTATTTCTCTGGGTTGAGCTCTTCCCCTGCCTCGGCCTCTAGCACGGCCTCGCCCTCTGCCCCTCGTGGGAGCTGCTACTGGGGGCTTAGGCTGCTCGTCAGTGGATGAGGAAGCGCGTGTTCTCGCCATCTGGGAAAGAACAGAGTAGAAATTCGATTAGCATTGAGAAACCAAACCGCACGACAGGAAAGAATAGATGTGAATTTTTTCCTAACTCTGTAGCCTCTGGGATAAATACAAACGTCTCCGTACCGATCCCTTAGACTCTATTAAGCTTGTCCGTCAATTGTGAGACCTAAGTAACCTAGAGCTCAGATACCAACTTGTCCGGATTTCCCACACTCGGGAGTCGTGATGGCGCCTACTAGTGAAAGCTAGGAAAGCCAACCAATTGAATTATTTACCTTGTTTCCATTTCAATCCGTTAACAATTAAGAACCAACATTTACTGAACAACAGAATTTAATAAGCGGAAGACTGAAATGAAATGTTTTAATAATGCTACGAATACCAATCCATAACAAAACTATCCAAGACTGGTGTCACAATATCACAGACTGTCTAGGAGTACTACAAATAAAGGTCTGAAAAGGTAATACAACACTGTCTCTGGAAATACATGAAAGAAACAGGATAAAAGATAGAAGGAGACGCCAAGGCTTGCGGACGCCTGCAGAACTATCTCGGGTCGCCTGATGAACTAGAAGTAGCAACCTCACCGCGGTCCGAAAGCCACAACACCAGGATCTGCACAAAAGAGTGCAGAGTGTAGTATCAGCACAACCGACCCCATGTGCTGGTAAGTGCCTAGCCTAACCTCGGTGAAGTAGTAACGAGGCTAGGACCAGACTACCAAATAAACCTCTGCAGTTAACTCATATACAGAGGAAAATAAAGGCAGAAATTTACAATTTAAAAGTAAGAAGGGGGAAGAGAGACATGCTGCGGGGATATCAAGTAACAACAGGAAACAAATAAATAACTGTAAAGAACACGGTAACTCAAATATCAACAATAACCAGGAAATCAAATAAGTGCACGGCATCACCCTTCGTGCTTTTACTCTAGTCCTCACTAAATATCAACATAATCGGCACGGCATCACCCTTCGTGCTTTTACCTCACGTAATCATGGCACGAAATGATCCTTCGTGCATAATCACTCATATAAAGGCACGGAATGGTACATCGTGCGGCACGGCATCACCCTTCACGCATTAACATTCTCTCACAAATATCATGCATGGCATCACTCTTGGTGCTTTAACACTCTCTCACCAAAACAATGCACCGCATCACCCTTCGTGCTTTAACACTCTTCCTCACCCAAACAACAATCACAAACAATAAGGGCAAGGAAATAAATGAAATCACAATAAAACCCCGGCAAGGGAACAGTAATACAACAATCATATCCCGGCAAGGGAAAACAATATCAAAGCAACAACATCCCGACAAGGGAGATAACATTAGAAGCAACAACATCCCCGCATGGGAGACAATATCATTATTCTCTTCTCTTTTTCACATTTACTTCCCATCTCAATTCACAACTTGAGCCAATGCTCTATAATGTTCAATTGTCAACAATAATTCCACAAATCATTTCACAACTCGAGCAAACGCTCCTCAATGTTCAGTTACCAAAATTACTTCCACAAGCCTTGTTCAACAATAGGAATAACACATAAGGCATGAGCAATACAAAACGGAGTCACGTTAATCATAGTATAAGACTCACGGGCATGCTTGAGACCAACGTATAGATACTCGTCACCATGTCTATACGTCGTACTCAAAATTTAACACATAGCAAATAGGACATAACCCCTAATCCCTAAAGCTAAGGTTAGACCAAACACCTACCTCGATGCCACGAACACAATTCAAACCTCAACTATCGCTTTACCTCTTGATTCCACCACCAATTCGCTTGTATGTAGCCACAAGTTACTTAATTATATCAATAAATGCTAAATGAATCAATTCTAATGCATGGAAATAGGTTTTCTAATGTTTTTCCCAAAAAGTCAAAATCGACCCCGGGCCCACATGGTCAAAACCCGAGGTTCGAACCAAAACCAGATTACCCATTCACCCACGAACCCAAATATATAATTTGTTTTGAAATCGGACCTCAAATCGAGGTCCAAATCCCCAAAATTTGAAAAACCTAGTATCTACCCAAAACACCCAATTTTCCCCATAAAAACCCTTGATTTTGAGTTGAAATCATGTGAAAAGATGTTAAGGATTGAAGAAAACGAGTTAGAAACGACTTACAATCGATTTGGAGAAGAACTTTTCTTTGGAAAATCGCCCAAGAGAGTTTATGTTTTGAAAGAGTTTGAAAAATGAAATATTTTCGGCTAAGTCATGAATTTGCAGGTCGCAGTTGTCGCAGTTGCGACCAGGGTTCGCAATTGCAAACCCTTCAGAACCTGCTAACTTTGCAAATGCGAAGACTTTGTTGCATTTGCGACCCAGTGCAATTCCGGTCCTTTTCGCATTTGCAAGGGATCTTCGCATTTGCGATGTCGCATTTGCGATATCGCATTTGCGATGAATACGTCTCATTTGCGACCCAAGGCAGCCCAGGTCATCTTCGCATTTGCGATAAAGCTTCGCATTTGCGAGCCAGGCTATGCATTTGCGAAGCCTGCATACCAGCAATTCCTAAGTCCAAATTTCACTCCGTGGCCTATCCAAAACTTACCCGAGCCCTCGGGGCTCCAAACCAAACATGCACACTAACCTAAAAACATCATACGTACTTGGTCGTGCAATCAAATCATCAAAATAACATCAACAACTATGAATTTAGCATCAAAATCAAAGAAAATCTCAAGAACTTTCAAAGTTTCAAATTTTACAACTAAGGTTCCGAATCATGTCATATGACCTCCGTTTCTTACCAAACTTTACAGGCTCAACATAAATCACATATAAGACCTGTACCGGGCTCCAGAACTAAAATACGGGTTCGATACCATCAAATTTCAAACACATTTCATTTCCAAAAACTCATATATATATTTCAGAAAATATTTTTCTTTAAAAAATCATTTTTCGAGCTTGCCTCGAAATTCGATTCCGGGCATACGCCCAAGTCTCATATTTTCCTACGGACCCTCCGGGACCATCAAATCACGGGTCCGGATCCGTTTACCCAAAATGTTGACCGAAGTCAACTTAAATTCATTTTAAAAGCAATTTTTATCATTTTTCACAGATTTTCACATAATGGCTTTCCGAATACACGCCCGGACTACGCACGCAAATCGAGGTGAGACAGAAAGAGGTTTTTCAGGCTTTGAAACATAGAATTTATTTCTAAAACAAGTTATGACCTTTGGGGTCATCACAGGAAGCCTCTTAAAGAAGTCAGGCCAGGAGGATGTATGGTTAGAGCCCCTGATAGGCCCGGTTGAGAAGTCTAAGTTGGAATGTCACAGCTCCTTAACTTGGACGAACGAGATTGTGCACTCGTCCCTGAAGGTAGACTTTATATCATCCCTCATTCATTTCATATCTTTTACCGTATCTAACTTCTCATTTTATGCAGATCAATGTTATTGGCACAGAATTAATAAAAAGACTCGTTCATATGGAGCGATTAGCAAATTACTATCATACAGAGGCTGACAACTGGATGGAGTAGTTCAAGAGTCTTCAGCTTGATATGGATGCAATAGAGGAAGAGAAATGTGCCCTGGAACAGCAGATCAGAGTAATTGCAGCGGAATTGGCCATAGAGAAGGCAACATCAAATCAGGCAGGTAAGGATAAAAGCATCTTGGAGTCTTCCTTTGCGGAACAGCTTTCTCATGCTACTGAAGATATAAGAAGCTTGAAGGCTTTGTTGGATCAAAAGGAGGCTTACGCTGGTGACCTTGTGCAATCACAATTACTCAGACTCAAGAAGACCTCCGTGAATCTTCAGACAAGATTCAATTTCTGGAAAGATCCCTTGCCCCTCTGCAGGCTTCTTATGATGTTGTCGTGGTTGAGAGAGATGAGCTAAGGGCCGATATCGAACAATGGGAGAAAGACTAAGAGGCTTTTGAAGATAAAGCAGTTGTTGAAGTAAGATGGGCTTATTTGAATGCCCGGCTTCACACATTGACGGAAATGGGTCAAGAGAATTTTGACTTAGAAGTTGAAATTGCCAAAACCAAGGAGACGATTGAAAAGTCTCGGCAGAGTCAAAAATTTCCATCACCTGAAGTTGAGATCCCAATGGGTGACGAGATCGTGCCTGATGAAGCTGCTGCTCATGCCTCGCCATCTCAAGCCGCCCCTCATGTTGATGAAGATAATCCGCCCAGTGTCTAGTGAAAGAGTTTATTGAACCCTGTTCCCTTCTTTTTTGAACAATTGGTGGTTACCCTCGGTCCCATTTTGGGGGTTATGTTTTTGGTGATAGCAAGTCCCAAGGTCTTTTCGGGGCTTTTTGTAAAAATGACAATCAGTTTATGACTAAGTTTATACTTAGTGTAACTTGATATTATAAAGTTTTTGGTTTAACTTAATCCTTTCGAGTTTCTGTTATAATCTTTTTGCCTTTTTTAAAAAAAAAATCCAAGGTCTTGTTTTTAATTCGCGGATTTTTGTCTTACCCTTTTGACTTTTTGCATTTTTAGAAATGCTTAATTAATTTCATGGATCTTTGAATCAAACATGAATTATAAAAGAGTGCCCTTTTATATACAACACTTAATGAAGAAGACGTCTCAACTTCATAATGGTGTAAATATACGAAAGAAGAAATAGGAACACACATGTTTCTTGAAATAACTTTGATAAAGTTTTCATTCGAACTTTGTCAAGTGTAACATGCATTTAAATATCTTCTATTACTCTTCCGTAACTGTTCTTTACAACAGATTTGCAAAAAAGAAAATTCAAGGGTTTCTTCATGACCCATGGCTAAATACTACCTTTAACCTAAACATCGTATAATTTTGAAATCTGTATCTACGAGTGTATTCTTCACAGGTTTTTTGATCAGGCTTGTGTTATTGGCTCGTGACTTTGCTCTGAACTTACTATTTGATGAATAGACTTTTAGGCTTGACTTGACTTGAAATTTAATTGATTTCAGCCTTCTTTGCCTTCCTTATACATATATCATATGTATATTATATAGTCCCCCAAGTGTTTGAGCTTTGAAATATGAAATCTCGAGCACTTTATTATTCCTTCCATGCGGTCCTTTTCCTGAAAAGGAAAAACATACGGGACTCGGAGGTTCGATTTTAGATGAACACTGCTTAACCCATTTATATTTCCATCGGAATAGTTGTAACCCTAGACCGGGAATTATGTTCTTTCCGCGTGTCTCTCAGGTCGTAAGTCATCATTTAGTGCGGGCTAGCTTTCTGCCTATCATCTAAAATCGTTAGTAAGATTTTAATAATTCGGAAATAAAAATTGTTAGTGAGGATACCTGCCTGTTGGTATTTCCATTCCTTAGAAGTAGTATCTCTTTAGATGGACAGAATTCCAATTTGAAGGTAGAATCTTGCCATCCAATGATTCAAGCTCGTATGCTCCTTTTCCTGCGATACCGTGAATCTTATAAGGCCCTTCCCAAGTTGGACTTAACTTTCCTGCATTGGCTGCCCATGTTGACTGGAAAACTTTCTTGAGTACGTAGTCCCCAATCTTGAAGTATCTGAGACGAGCTTTCCGATTGTAATACTATTCAACAATTTGTTTTTGTGCTGCCATCCTTATTAGTGCAGTTTTCCTCCTTTCTTCAAGTAAATCCAGGTTTATCCGCATCTCTTCTTCGTTCGGTTCTTTAGTAGTTTGAGTATATCTCGTACTTGGTTCCCCTATCTCGACTGGAATTAAGGCTTCAGCTCCGTATACAAGTGAAAACGGTGTTTCTCCCTTATTTTGTTGTTGTTCGGTAAGCCCATAAGTCTCCAGGTAGTATCTTTGGCCAGTTGCCTTTAGATTCTTCCAGTCTTTTCTTCAAGTTGTTGATAATTGTCGCGCCCCCTTTTTCTCGCGAAATCGGGTTTATGACATTTGGGAAGACAACTCGTTCCCTTTTGGGAATTGGGTTTAATGGAATTGAAGAGTCGCCACCTAATGATTTAAGTGCATTGGGACACTTTTAGAAGAGCTTGATTTTGGATAACCAGAGATAGGGTAAGGGCTTGAAATTATTCCAAGGGGAAGGTGCTAGGCACCCCTCAGAATCCACTAGTGTGGTTCCCTGCCAAGCTATTATTGTGACTTAAGATGCAAATAACACATAAACAAGTAGGACTTCAAATAAGAGGGGATTTTTCACATAAAGGTTAGAAATAAACAAAGTCGGAAAGCATTAAAGAGAGTTGATTTAGGAGAAACGTTTAAAGGATTTAAAAGAAACAAAGAAACAAAGGGAAGGGGGTCCTAGGTTTATTAATAATATGGATCACCCCACACAACATCCGGTAATCACTCTTACGCGTGATGTTATCGCGTGGTCATCGTATGCATATCTACCCTTTCCAACAAGAGGAAGTTGTATTAAAAAGTGCTTAGGGAGGTTAGTCACTATATCCAAATATATCCTACCCGTCCCTTAGCCTACATTACAACCTATAAAGACCTCTTGATCTTTGACTGAATGGCTCGATTAGTAGAGTATTACACTAGGGGCAAGCTTATGGTGTGTCTGTGTGGCATGTGAATGCTCTTTGCTGAGAGTGAGTGAATTCTTTCTATATATGGTTCCTTATTGTTGAATTTTATGTGTGTGGAACTTCTCTCAGATTTTGTTTATGTGAGGGCATGTGACTCAGGAAGAAAAAGTGAGTCTTCACTTCTGTTAGAGTAATTAGAGTGAGCACAAGTGTGTCTTGGCATGAGAGTCTGCATTTGAGATATGATTGTGCACTGCTTGGGTCGATCATTGATAATAGCAGGTGTGACATAAATTGGGGCAATGCATTGAACAGTTAGGCCTAGAAGTGTGGTTTAATTTGCTCGAGGACGAGCAAAGGTTTAAGTGTGGGGTGTTGATAATAGGTGAATTTGACTATAATCACACCTTAAATAATCACCTTCTTGTGTAGTTTTAATGCTAAAAGTGATGACAAAATGCTCTTATTAGTGCTTTTCATGATTTGCAGGTGATATATATATAAGGAAGGCTAAGGAGTTTTGGAGTTAAAAGTGATGAAAAAGAGGCCAACTGTGAAATTTCCCAAGTGACCCATGCAAAACAGGTCGAAGATTCAGAATACTGGATCCACCGCGGTTCCACCGCGACCGCGGCAGAACCGCGGTGGGAAGCAGCTGCAGAAGATTGAGAATCCGCGAGGGTGTTTGGCCGCGGTTCTACCGCGACCGCGGCAGA